>NC_057807.1:599787192-599898100 GCF_018294505.1 Triticum aestivum
TCCGCCTTTTGAATAGGAGGTTGAAGCCGTAGGCTGGCCCGCTTGAAGTTTTGAGATAGGATATGTCATGTTAAAGCACGGCAGAAGCGCCTTTTTTCTAAAGTCCAATTTTCGGATTGGCACCGAACACTTGATCTAGTTTGGACATTAACCTTTTGAATAAGTTTTTTGGCTTTTCAAGCCCATGGTACTTTTCAACTATTTGTCTGTTTTCAGCACAAGTCTCGCAGTGCAATGCCGGACACCTTTAGAGATTCGGCAAAAACATTCTCGGATATTGCTCTATATGCATCGGTTTTGAATTGTGTCTTCGGTCAAAGTTGGGTTGCCCGGCTCCTGCGCTTTCCCCCTACGTTCCGCTTTGTTCGGCTAGGTGTGCAAAGGGAGAACCACTGTGATTGTGCTTCCAGCTCACATGGTTAAGCACCTCAGTGGAGAAAGCCGAAAACTGACTGTCAGAATAAGCGTAAACTGGTCAGTGATCCGATGACGGTGTTAAACGACGGGCCATTCATAACAATGGCCGAAGTGTTTACGGCTGGACCTCGACTGTCACCGAACACTATCGGGGGCTATTAACTAGCCTCCCAAACTAAATCCTCAATATTTTGCTCTTACATTGGAGCTGAGGTTTCATGATCATGCTTAGCATGACAACCCAAAGACAGGAACCGATAGCGGGACTATTTTCTTTGGAAGACATTTCTTCTGTTAAACAGCAATATAACATATCTCTCGGCGTACCTTTGTTTATAAAACCGTATGGCCAGATTGCCTTGTTTGTCGTAAATCTTTTCCCTCATAAAGGCTTTATAAAATAGGACAAACACTCCTCGGCTACTGGCCGAGGAGGTTGAAGCCGATGGTCGGTCAACAAAGTTTTGTACAATGCGGATCCGAGCATTAATGACATAAAGTACTTGGATACATAGAGTCATTACACATAATTTGTGATTTTACTATGGATATCGATCATTAATTCGGTCTCCCGTGCCCGCATTAAGGCTCGGGGGCTACTGGGCTTAAGGCTTATTATTTACAAATATTAAAGGGGAATATCGATCCCCTGATCTGGTGTTGCCACCTGACCAGTGTCTCGGGGGCTACTGCATTGCCTGTCCAATGCAAAAAAAATTAAGTGTAATACAGTCTCCGAGGAGATTTTGATCCTCAGGTTGGTCGGCCGCACCCAACCCGAGTCTTGAGGACTGAGCACGCCGCTTTTTGTGTCCCGGAGTATTCTGCCGAGCTAGGACTTGATCTTCAGACTGATTTGCAAATCAACCTGAGTCTCAGCAGCTACGGGGATCAGCGGTCTTATGCCATCCTTCATGGGCATCTCAGGTTTTAGACCGATACCCACCTTGAGGGCTACTGGCTATGTATCTCGGCAGAGAATAAATTGCACCAATCAAAAATATTGACAAAAATCAGCCCACATTCGGGGTGGTGCACCACCTCGGAAGCAGTCTGGCATAAAGCTCGGGCGCTAGTGGCTGGCTCCATAGAGGGCATTTCCGGCATTAAGCTCGGCTAAACTCCTTCAAACTTCTTTGAACCAAGGTGATTTACGACACCTCGGATACAGTTCGGCGTTGGAGCTCGGATACATAGTCCGGCGTTAGAGATGGGAAGCAGTCCGGCATTGGTGCTCGGCTGCAAAAGATACCTCGAATGCAGTCCGGCGTTGGAGCTCGGACGCAAGAGGACGTTGCCGCCCGGGAACAACTTCAAACCCGAGGTGTGGCATAAAAATAACAAGGCATTGATAAAGGCCGGAAACTTAAAGGGGCTCCTCGGATACCCGACGTGTAAACTCGTCGAATGCATTTCGGCGATCCTCAAGATCGAAGATGAGAAGATTTGTTGAACCAATTTTCAAGACCGATGACTGAAGATGAAGAACGGTTCGGAAGAATCGAGGAGCGTCCCTAAACTTGAAGACCGGTTCAGGGGGCTACTGACGGTGTCCTGGACTAGGGGGTACTCACCACGTCATCTCCCGATCTGTTAGATTGGGCCGAGGACCCCCATGGCCATATACTCATGGGCCAGTCCGGTCAGCTGCCGCATACAAGGAAGATTCCGCAAGACTTGGCGATCAAGACAAGGACTCCTCCCCCACCGGCGTATTCGGCTAGGACTCTTGTTATCCTAGGCCTCTGGTGCATTATATAAACCAAGGCCAGGCTAGTCGATAGATATATACAACAATCATACCATAGGCTAGCTTCTAGGGTTTAGCCTCTACGATCTTGTGGTAGATCAACTCTTGTAATACTCATATCATCAAGATCAATCAAGCAGGAAGTAGGGTATTACCTCCATGGAGAGGGCCCGAACCTGGGTCAACATCGTGTCCCCTCTCTCCTGTTACCATCCGCCTTAGACACACAGTTCGGGACCCCCTACCCGAGATCCGCCGGTTTTGACACCGACACTCATCGACATGCAAGTCGTGATTCCTATTACAAGAACATGATCAATCTCATACATCACATATATTTCATTCATCACATCCTTTTAGCCATATCATATCACAAGGCATATGCTGCAAAAACAAGTTATACGTCCTCTAATTGTAGTTGCAAGTTTTTACGTGGCTGCTATAGGGTTCTAGCAAGAACGTTACTTACCTACGCCAAAACCACAACGTGATATGCCAATTTATATTTACCCTTCATAAGGACCATTTTCATCGAATCCGATCCAACTAAAGTGGGAGAGACAGACACCCGCTAGACACCTTATGCAACTAGTACATGTGAGTCGGTGGAACCTGTCTCACATAAGTGTACGTGTAAGGTCGGTTCGGGATGCTTCATCCCATGATGCCGCCGAAACAAGATAAGACTAGTAGTGGCAAGTGAATTGACAAAATCTACGCCCACATCAAAATTGTGTTCTACTCGTGCATAGAAACTACGCATAGACCTAGCTCATGATGCCACTGTTGGAGATTGTTGCAGAAAATAAAAAAAATTCTATGTATCACCAAGATCAATCTATGGAGTCATCTAGCAACGAGAGAGATAGGAGTGCATCTACATACCCTTGTAGATCGCGAGCGGAAGCGTTCAAGAGAACGGGTTTGATGGAGTCGTACTCATCGTGATCCAAATTACCGAAGATCCTAGTGTCGAACGGACGGCACCTTCGTTTTCAACACACGTATGGAGCGGAGACGTCTCCCCCGCTGTCGGTGTCAAAACCGGCGGATCTCGGGTAGGGGGTCCCGAACTATGCGTCTAGGCGGATGGTAACAGGAGACAAGGGACACAATGTTTTTACCCAGGTTCGGGCCCTCTCGATGGAGGTAAAACCCTACTCCTGCTTGATTAATATTGATGATATGGGTAGTACAAGAGTTGATCTACCACGAGATCAGAGAGGCTAAACCCTAGAAGCTAGCCTATGGTATGATTGTTGTTCATCCTACGGACTAAAACTCTCCGGTTTATATAGACACCGGAGAGGGCCAGAGTTACACAGAGTCGGTTACAATGGGAGGAGATCTACATATCGTATCGCCAAGCTTGCCTTCCATGCCAAGGAAAGTCCTATCCAGACACAGGACGAAGTCTTCAATCTTGTATCTTCATAGTCCAGGAGTCCGGCCAAAGGTCATAGTCCGGCCATCCGGACACCCCCTAATCCAGGACTCCCTCAGTATCCCCTGAACCAGGCTTCAATGACGACGAGTCCGGCGCGCAAATTGTCTTCGGCATTGCAAGGCGGGTTCCTCCTCCGAATACTTCATAGAAGATGTTGAACACAAGGATAGTGTCCGGCTCTGTAAAATAAGTTCTACATACCACAGTAGAGAGAATAATATCTGCACAAATCTAATCTGCTGCCGTATTCCGCAGCGTGACATCATGCCACAGCCAAGCCTTTATTCGAATCGTTTTAGCGAGACGGTCTCCTTGGCACGTCTTGTCAAAGCAGAGATCATGTCCCCTTATTCCGGGATTCTCATCAATATGGGTGTGGGTAACCCAACCGCGCCATTAATCGTGGCGCTTGGGAGGTAAGCGAGTTTTATTAGGCTGGTGGGGGCTCATAGTTTCGGCCGCCCTTATAAGGGGATAAGGATTCACCCTTTCCATCTACGCCTTCTTCCTCCTTCGCTTATCCATTCCTGCGCACTCGAGCTCCAGCGCCCCAGTCCGCACTTCCCACCTCAACCTTCTCCAACCATGTCCGGAGCGGGAGGTAGATGGATGGCCTCCACCGTCATGGAGGGGCACATCAAAAAGGTGAGGAAGGCCGGATACTTGTCTAACGACATCGCGCACCGGCTTCCAGATGAGGGGCAACTCATCCCCACCTCTAGGCCCCATGAGAGGGTCGTGTTCCTCCCCCATTTCCTCCGCGGACTGGGCTTTCCTCTTCATCCGTTCGTCCGGGGGATCATGTTCTACTACGGCCTGGACTTCCACGATCTGGCCCCGAACTTCATCCTCAACATCTTGGCGTTTATCGTCGTGTGTGAGGTCTTCCTCCGCATCCAGACCCACTTCGGCTTATGGCTGAAGACCTTCAATGTCAAGCCGAAGGTTGTGCGCGGCCGACAAGTGGAGTGCGGAGGCGCCATGGTGGGCAAGATAGCCAATGTCACATGGCTCGAGGGCGCCTTCGTGGAAACCATCAAAGGGTGGCAATCGGGGTGGTTCTACATCACCGAGCCGCGTGACCCTGAATGGGCAGCGGCCCCCGAATTCTGATCTGGCATCCCCGCACGGCTCACCTCACGGAAAGAGACGGGCCTATCATGGGGTAATTCGGCAGAGTTGACCGGACTTCAAACCTGTGTCAAAGACCTGATCGACAGGAAGGTTAAACTCGTCACCATAGTCCAGGTCATGCTCTTCCGCTGGATCCTCCCGTGTCAACGACGGGCTTTTGATCTGTGGGAATTCGACCCAGCCCAGCACCAAACTTTGTCCAAGCTCTTCGACACAACGCATGAAGATGCCTGGAAGGTGCTTTTCAAGAGCTCTGAGTTTCACCCTCCCATTACCGAGGATCGCGGATTCTGCGCGAAGCGTCAAGCCAGCGCGGTAAGCTCAATTTACCCATCACGGGGTATTTGTTTTCCATAGTTTGACTCTATGTGGGTTCTAAACTCCCATCCCTTTAACAGGACTGGCAAAAGAAGGCTGGACAGATCAACTGTCCCGCTCCTTTGCCCGAAGTCCTAGCGGACGCCCGTTTGACAAAGCTGCTGGTTCCGGCACCCCACGTGGTGCCGGAGAAGAAGGCCAAGAAGAAGGCCACGGGGACTCGAAAGAGTTCCCAACGCCTGGTGGTGTCGGACTCATCGCTTGACGACCCCGAGGCGCCCTCCGCCTCCGAAGACGAGGAGGAGGAAGAAGAAGCCTCTCCCCCTCCAGCGGGGGGAGGAAAGAAAAGGAAGGCCGCCCCAACTGGGGAGGCCGGAGGGTACAAGAAAGGGAAGACCCTTCTTCCGGTCTACGCCTCCAATGCCGATGACGGCGGAGAGGAATGGCCATCCAGGGTCAAGCCCCTGGCAAAATCGTAAGTATCCAGATACCAGAATAACTTATGGCGTTCCTCTATTATACAGTAACCTCTGATGCCGAATTCAATTATGCAGTCCGCCCAAGGCTCAGCTCGGCGATTCGTCGAGCGGCTCCCTGGATTCGTCGGATGTGAATAGCGCTTCACTCCCGACGGCCTCCTCCCCTCGCCCTATGGACGATGCCGAGGTGGAGTCCCAAAAGGGACTAAACCAGGAGGAGGTGGTCCTGGAGGCGCCGCAAGGCGACCTCCCGGACTCCAGGCCCAAAAGGGATGAAGCCCTAGAGGGATCTAAGTCTGGCCCTGGGCCGGACGCCGCTCCGGAACCTTCAGTGATTCCGGAGTCCGGCAGGCGGCCCCCTCACAAGAAGGGCAAGCCTACGACGCTGGTAGCGTCCGTCCAACCGGAGGTGCCGGACAACTTGCTGGAGGTGCTTAATGGCGCCTCCATCGACGGAGAGCGCCGCACTGTTATGAGTGCGGTGATCCAGAAGGTTCAATCCACCAAGAGCGGACTGACGGAAGCCTGTACCAGTCTTCTAACTCATTTCGAGGTATGTATTTAAAACATGTAAAAATGTTACCGCATAAACAGTATCCCCTGATGCTCAGTGTGGCGTTCGGAAAGAAAAGCCGGACTGAGAATCTAAAAAGATATACGCAGGAGTCGAACATAAATATGTCAATATGGGAATGCAGGCTACGCTGCTGACCTCTGCCCCACTAACTGCGAAGGTCGATGCATTGAGGCAGAGCCTTGAGCGGTCCGAGAACGAGCTCGGCCTTGCCAAGAAGCAGCTCGAGGACAAAGAAGGTATGTAGTACCTTATGTAATTGTATATATAAATACATGGTTGCAAATGATGACAGGACCAACGTGAATATTACAGGGGCCACAACTGAGGTGGCGACACTGAAGGAAGCACTTTCCAAGGCCGAAGACAATGCGGCCATGGAGCGCTCAGAGCGAGAGAAGCAAGAAGCGCGGGTGGCGGAGGTGCGGCGAGAGCTCGATGCTCTTGTGAAAAAACATGAGAGTTTAGAGCTTGACTCGAAGACTCGAGAGTCCGAGCTTGCCTCGGCACTTGAAAGCTCCAAATCTGCCAAGGTCGAAGCCCAGAAAGCCCTCCAGGAAATTGAGGCGATGAAAAGGATTGCGGCGGGTAAGGCATTCTTTATGCAAAGCAAGCATGTGAAAGTAAATTACCTGTTACTTACCCGAATCCGGAGCTCTCTAGGAGCATTCGCAGATCTGCCCCGCAGTGTATCCGACGCCGCCGCATTCTACCGGGCCGACGAAGGGAGCTCGGCGGAGAAGGTGTTCTGGTCCCAGTATGTTGAGGCTGAATCCCCGGTGCCCCTGAGCGACCAGCTGAAGCAGCTGGTCGAGCTTCATAATGCAGCCGAACAGGCCATGAAGGGCCTGATAGGCCGGTTGTGGTCTGGGGAGGTCATGCCTTTGAGCTACTTTGGGATGGTGCGGTGGCTGGTGGATGCCTGTCCCCGGCTTGAAGTCACCAAGCGCTCCATATGCATCGAAGGCGCCCGTAGGGCTTTTGCCCGTGCTAAAGTGCACTTGGGCAAGCTAGATGCTTAGAAGCTGGTGACAAAAGGGCCACTGAAGGGGAAGGAGCATCGCCGGACCGAGATGTATTATGAGGGCATCCTGAAGGGTGCCCGTCGTGTGGCGGATGAATGTACCAGGGATGTAATTTTTGAGTAAACTCGCTCGTATTTGTCCTGTGCGCTGAAAACTTGTTCATATGCGCTAAGCAACGCTTTTTGAATTTAAAATATTACCTTCTGTGCGGCCGTTTATTAAATCTGAGAGATGCAAGTCGTCGGCTTATACCCCCATGCCACAAGTGCTGGGGTGTTCGGGATAAACCTGAGCGCTCTTGTTCCCATTATTGGGTCCATCGAGGGAGGCGCTCAGCACAACGAACAAGGCCATCGGACTTATAATGCTTTATCACTCTCACTTAGCCATAGAATTCTATAATTTTAAATTTTGGCGAAGCCCCTAGTATTCGGAAGACCGAGTTCGGGGCGCTATCCACGCCTAGGCTGGACAAAGCCAGCTGTTCGCTCTAAGCGGCATAAGTCTTTAAGGACTCGAAAAACCTCTCGAACAGCGACCGGTCTCTTGCCCTATCATGACGGTCAGTTTTAGCTTTCTCTACTGAGGTGTTAACCCAGCTCAACTGGGGCACAATCACAGTACTTCTCCCAGCGCTACCTTAGCCGACATAGCGGAACGTAAGGTACCAAAACATGGGAGCCGGGCAAACCCAACTATTGACCCAAGACATGATTCGGGGCCGATGCATATAGTGCTATAAGTTCGGGGTGCCGCACTCATGAGAGTGTTCGATCTTCTCACACCGTATTATGGGGTACTTAAGCCCCTGGTGTATTGGCCGTACCAAAGTGTGCGGTTGCATATTGTCATGACTGAACATATTTATATAAAAATAAAAGAATACAATAACAGACAAGAGCTATGTATTGTATATTAAAAGGGGCTTCTATGAGAGCAGGACGATACAAATAGTGCAATACGCAAGAGATGGGATTATTTGACATGTCCCCCTCCAGGGGCAAGCTACGAGACTTTAAGTAAGACAGGTATTTAGCTCGTTATAGAGACCACCTGGACATTTGACGTGGCTTGTTGTCTCCCTGGCTGTTGCATCGTGTGTTGGCGATTGTATTGCCGGACAGGCCTTCCAAATAGTGCAGTCCTGAAAGTATATATAAAAAAAGAAGAAGAAATGGCAAAATCGGGAGCCCCTAGTGCGGTTGAGCTGCATTCTAGGCGTGTCGTGGTTGTGCCCCTCCCCTTATGCCCATGGTATTTCCAGAGTGTAATTATGTACACGTGGTACTGTTATCGCAATTTCGCGAGGGCTGGGGTTGGGGCCGCACTGCTATGCTTGCTCGGAACGTGCCAGCCGGTTTTGTTGTAGGTTACTTCGGGCGCGCTTGACGTTGTCCGGACATTTAATAGCCGGATTGGAGATTTGCCTTGAGAGGCTACTTTGTATTTCTGCCGCTAGGGCCGCCGTGTGCTCCTCTGTTCGGAGAGAGCGTTCGGTGTTTCCATTGACCGTAATGTCTCCGCGAGGGCCTGGCATCTTGAGCTTGAGATATGTGTAGTGCAGCACCACATTAAATTTTGCGAATGTGGTTCGTCCGAGGAGGGCGTGATAGCCACTGCGGAACGGGACTATGTCGAAGATTAACTCTTCGCTTCAGAAATTATCCGGGGATCCGAAGACCACTTCGAGTGTAACTGGGCCTGTACAGCTGGCTTCTACACCTGGTATGGCGCCTTTAAAGGTCGTCTTTGTGGGTTTGATCCTCGAGGGATCTATACCTTTTTTGGCATTGTATCCTGATAAAGCAGGTTCAGGCAGCTGCCACCGTCCATGAGGACTCTAGTAAGGTGAAATTGTCAATGATTAGGTCTAGGACCAATGCGGTGAATCCACCGTGACGAATGCTAGTGGGGTGGTCCCTTCGATCAAAAGTGATCGGGCAGGAGGACCATGGGTTGAACTTTGGGGCGACTGGCTCCAATACATAGACGTCCTTGAGAGCATGCTTCCGCTCCCTTTTGGGGATATGGGTTGCGTATATCATGTTCATCGTCCGCACTTATGGGGGGAAGCCCTTCTGTCCTCTGTTGTTTGGCGGCCGGGGCTCCTCCTCGTCATCGCTATGCAGCCCCTTGTCTCTGTTTTTGGCACTTAACTTGCCTGCCTGCTTGAACACCCAACAATCCCTGTTGGTGTGATTGGCTGGTTGTTCGGGGGTGCCGTGTATCTGGCACGAGCGATCGAGTATCTGGTCTAAACTGGATGGGCCCGGAGGATTTCTTTTGAATGGCTTCTTCCGCTGACCGGGTTTAGAGCCTCTGAATCCGGCATTAACTATCGTATCCTCAGTATTATCGCCGTTAATGCGGCGCTTGTGCTTGTTATGACGCGACCTACCATTGTTGTCCTTGGTATCTGAGTTACCAGGGCTCTTGGTCATGTTATTTCTACGAGCTAGCCAGCTGTCTTCTCCCGCGCAAAAGCGGGTCATGAGTGTCGTGAGGGCTGCCATAGATTTCGGCTTTTCCTGTCCTAGGTGCTGGGCAAGCCATTCGTCTCGGATGTTATGCCTGAAGGCTGCAAGAGCATCTGCATCCGGACAGTCGACTATTTGATTTTTCTTGGTTAGGAACCGCGTCCAGAATTGTCTGGTCGATTCCTCTGGCTGCTGAATTATGTGGCTTAGGTCATCGGTGTCTGGTGGTCGCACATAAGTGCCCTGGAAGTTGTCAAGGATTGTGGATTCCAGGTCCTCCCAGCAACTAATTGACTCTGCTGGCAGGCTGTTAAGCCAATGCCGAGCTGGTCCCGTAAGCTTGAGCGGGAGGTATTTGATGGCGTGTAGATCATCACCACGGGCCATGTGGATATGAAGGAGATAATCCTCGATCCATACCGCAGGATCTGTTGCCATCGTATGATTCGATGTTTACGGGTTTAAAACCCTCGGGGATTTGATGATCCATTACTTCGTCTGTGAAGCATAGTGGGTGTGCGGCGCCTCTGTACTGGGCTATATCACGACATAGCTCGGATGAGCTTTGTCTGTTGTGTTCGGCCTGGCCGTATTTGCCATATCCGGCGTGGCGGTTATCGTCACGTGACGTGGGGCGCCCACGCGATCTGTAGATTGATCTTGTTTGCCTTGCCTTATCCTCCAATATGTCTCGCAGGTCTGATGCATTTCCCCGTGCCCTGGTATTTTTTGAGCGGCGCCGGGGTGCGGCTTGAGTTGTGGGCCGAAAGGCCTCTCTGTCGCGGCCACGGGGTGGCCGATCGGCCGCATCATACGCTGGTGATGTAGGTTTAATTGCTTCCTCCTCTAGTCGGGGTAGCAGCCTGCGCTTTGGGTAGCTCTTGGAGGGGCGTTCGAGTTTGTACTCTTCGGCCGCCAGGACTTTAGTCCATCTGTCGGCTAGCAAATCTTGGTCAGCTCTAAGCTGCCGCTGTTTTTTCTTGAGGCTGCTTGCCGTGGCCATAAGCCTGCGTTTGAAACGCTCTTGTTTGACGGGATCCTCTAGCACGACAAATTCTTCATCGTAGAGGCTTGCCTCGTCTTCAGAGGGAGGCATATAATTGTCGTCCTCGACCTCCCTGTCTGCCGCTCTCTGATGAGGGCTGGCTTCTCCGTCCTCCTGTGCTGAATCCTGCTGGAGGGGGTTGTCTTCAGCACTGTTCGGGGTGTTGTTATCTCCAGTGCCGGACTTGCCGTTTTTGCTTTGGCGGGATTTAGAGCGGCGCCGCTGACGCAAGCGCTTAGGTTGTTTCTTGGAGGGGTCATCCTCCCTTTTTTCATCGCCATTCCCTGCTTTTGGGGTGTCCACCATGTATATGTCATATGACGAGGTGGTTTTCCAGTGCCGTATAGGTGCTGGTTCTTGGTCGTCTCCTTCATCGGCGTCCATACCGTCGATGTCTTCGGAGTCGAAGTCGAGCATGTCGGTTAAATCATCGACAATGGCTACGAAGTGGGTGGTGGGTGGCTTTCGAATTTCTTCGTCGTCCGCATCCCAACCTTGCTGGCCATAGTCCGGCCAGGGCTCTCCTGACAAAGAGAGGGACTTTAGTGAATTCAGGATATCGCCAAAGGGTGAGTGCTAAAAGACGTCCGCGGCGGTGAACTCCATGATCGGAGCCCAATGGGGTTCGATCGGAAGGGGTGCGGAAGATTCAGAGTCTGGAAAGGAGTCCGACACCTTGGAGTCACATGCCTCACAAAGGACTAGGCTGGTATTCGGCTCGATCGCCGTAGAGATTGCAGCTCCCAAGGCGACATCCAACCGTCCGTCCCCGACTAGCGCGGTCGGCTCCGAGCTGAGGGTCGGAGCGGACACCTGAGCGGCGCTCTGGGCGCTGTCCAGTGGAAGAGCTAGATCATGCCAATCATGACAGTGCGGTGTGCTCGGCCGTGGCTCGAATCCGTTGAAGATCAAGTCCCCGCGGATATCAGCCATGTAGTTCAAACTTCCAAATCTGACCTGATGGCTAGGGGCGTTGCTTTCGATCTGCTCCAGATGGCCAAGCGAATTAGCCCGCAGTGCGAAGCCGCCGAACACGAAGATCTGTTCGGGGAGAAAAGTCTCATCCTGGACCGCGTCATGGTTGATGATCGAAGAAGCCATCGAGCCTAAAGGTGACGACGCAGAGGAACTCTCAATGAAAGCACCAATGTCGGTGTCAAAACCAGCGGATCTCGAGTAGGGGGTCCCGAACTGTGCGTCTAGGCGGATGGTAACAGGAGACAACACTACTAGGAAAAGGCCTACTAATGGCGCACCGGTTTTGCCTACTAATGGCGCACTACCGGTGCGCCATTAGTATCACGCCACTAGTATTTTTTACTAATGGCGCACCACTGGTGCGCCATTAGTATCTGGTATACTAATGGCGCACCATGCAGTGCGCCATTAATTTTGCCCACAGTGCGCCACTAGAGTCTGCTATACTAATGGCGCACCACATGGTAGTGCGCCATTAGTAACAATTTTTTTAATTTTTTTTTCTTAATCTCAGGTCACTATTTCACATATGAGATATCTAATACATATATATACAACAAGCATCACTAAAACAATCATAGCCAACACACAAGTTCCATCATATATACATACATAGCCAACACATAGTTCCATCGTTACATATTACAAAAGTTTCACATTGTTCATCCAACACCGTTATCCATCAATTCACAAAAGTTTCACATTGATACAAAATAAAAACACAAATGGAAAAGAAGCACTCCATCCATGCAAGCTTCCGTGAATTAAATCAAATCTGCAAAATGATAAACAAGAAGTTAGAAGAAGAAGAAGAAGAAGAAGAAGAACACTAGAAGAATACTAGAAGAAGAAGAACACTAGAAGAAGAATAAGAAGAATTTTCGAAAAGAAGAAGAATAAGAAGAAGACTATAAGCTTATTATGTAAACTTGATCATTTTGTGCTAACATAAGTAATTTTGGAGCTAACCTATAGGAACTAAGCATATAAGCTCTAAGTTAGCATATTAGAGCCAACTTAGGTAAAATGAAGCTAACCTATGTCATTTTGGAAAAGAAGAAGAATAAGAAAAAGACTATAAGCTTATTATGTAAACTTGATCATTTTGTGCTAACATAAGTTATTTTGGAGCTAACCTATAGGAAAATAAGCATATAAGCTCTAAGTTAGCATATTAGAACCAACTTAGGTAAAATGAAGCTAACCTATAGGAAACTAAGCATATTAGAGATAACATAGGTAACTAAGTATATATATCATTTTGGAGATCTGACATACCTAACAAAGTTCAGTTCTCATGAATTGTGCTTCTCCTTCTCCTTCCTAAGCCTGATGCGCCAAGAGCAGCGAGGCGGTGGAGGCAGTGGAGGCAGTGGGATGTAGTCTTCTACCACAATTGGCGTGGTCATGTCGCCCAGCGGTGGGATCGCCGGCGCCACCACCGGTGCATGGTCATTGTTAGGCACCACCACCATCGCGAGGCCACCTTCAGGCACGACCATCGCTAGGTCATCCTCAGCCACCTCCATCTCTTGCCCATGGTCAGCCACCACCATCTCTTGCCCCTGGTCAGCCACCACCATCTCTTGCCCTTGGTCAGCTACCACCAGCGCTAGGTCATCCTCAGCCTGATGCCCATCGTCATCCTGCAGCTCCTCATCCCCACTCTGCTCCTCTTCTCCCGCACTCCAGTCCGGATCATCCTTCTTGTTGTCTATGCTGCTGCCAGAATCGCTACTGCTTTCGCTACAGCCAGAATCGCTGCTGCTTTCGCTACAGCCATAGTCGCTGCTGCTTTGGCTGTAGCCAGTGTCGCTGATGCTACTCCCATTACCTGTCCAAATGCAACAATTATCGTTAACAATCGATGTGAGACAAAGCCAAATGTAGAGGAATAAGAAGAGGCAGAACGTACCGGCATCATCATCGTCAGCGTAGCGCATGCGACACATAGTCGCGTTGAACACCTTCACGGTGAGCATGCTGGCGTCGTCGTCGTACCTGAAGAGAAGGAAGTACCCCAGCCGCAGGTCGTAGGCACGGTAGAACTTCTCCCACCCACAAGACAAGTACATGTGGCCCTCCTTGATCACCAACTCCACATCCCACTACCTGCGAAACCCGCTGCCGGCCTGTCGCAGCTTCACATTATTTGGCGGATCTTCACCCATCAACATGTTCATAAAACTGTCAGGCAGCCTCTGCAATTTGGGACAATGAGTGATGTAGCAAACAACAGATATCATAATGAGATTGGTGAAGGGGAGATCTCTCGTTTTATATACCTGCGTCATGGATGATACTGAACTCTCAAGTATGATACTGAAGAACTCGGAAGCATCCAACTCGTATTGCGGTGTCGCAGAGCGGCGGTGGCTGCTTCCTGCCATCTCTGATAAGCATGTCAAGAACAGATTCACATGTCTGGCTGTTAGCCATTACAAACTTAAATTTATCTATTTCTATATCTCACAAACTATCATAAATGAATAATAGTATCATTTAGGGGTTTCTATCAGCAGCAGCAGATTTTTCTCATGCATTAAATTGGGCAGGAATTTCTGAAGCTGGATAACACTAGGTTCCAGACAACAAACAAGACTCTGACATCTAAATTCGAAAGGGGGAAAGCGAAAGAGTGAGACTGAAATGATGTTTCCCTTGTGGTTAGATTTTGGAAGGGGGCAGCATTCACAAGTCAAGGCATGTGCAGCATATCTCATCATTTTGTCTTAACTAGTACAGTATCTGCCGTGATGGTCATGGCACTTGAATCCCCAGGTCATCACACTCACTAAAACAGCCGCATCCATTGATCAAGTAAAAAACAGTACAATACGGTTTTAGTATAAGCAGACAATAGTTAGATGAATGGAAAACATTGTGCCTGTCTAAGTAACAACAAATAGATGAAAGCACAGAATAACACGAGCAAATGTTTCTGTACTACTATTTACTACATTTCTCATGCTGACAAGCCTGCATTTTTATTTAACAGTTAGAGTCATTGCGGCCTCTGTACTGTAGCACACCATCATGAGATGAGAGAGACCGACCTCTGTGCGGTCAACAAATTGAAACCAACCAAACTGCAATGCTACACATACATGCAAGGACCATGGGAATGCATATAGCTCTACCAAAACATATATATATATATTAAGGTGACTGGCTGGGAAACCGAATCAACCTTCACAAACACCTCCTGGTCAATAGAAAGACATGTTGTACCACTACAAGAGTAGCACCTCCCTCTTTCTTTCTTTCTTTCCTTCATTCTTGTTAAATTAATTTTACTCCAGCATCTACTAACCTCCTCCAACTTTACTACTACTACATCCCTCTCAAAATACATCCCTCCTCCAACTTTACTACTACTACTACTACTACATCATCAAATGGATGGATGCAGCCACCAGCGCCAGCGCCAAGAAAGCTACTACTAGTACAGCCGGAGGCGGCCGGGGCAAGGGCAAGGCGGCCAAGAAGGTCTTCTCCCTCACCGGCCAATAGTTCGAAACCCCAGAGGAGGTACTCTACTAATTCCCTCTCAAATTGTTTCATCATACTCCTACTTGTATCTCATCTGATCTGCACAAGAAAATTCTCTACTGATTTGATTTCACTTGCAGAGGGAGCCCCTGAGGATCTTCTATGAATCGCTCTCCAACCAGATCCCATCCAGCGACATGGCTGAATTCTGGTACCCACCCCACCCCACCTCTGCTCTGCTCTTCCCTCATCCACATATTAATCGCCTGTTACTATACTAGTGCTTGCTTGCTTGTCCACATGTTAAGTTAAGGCTGCAATCCCCACCCAGTTACTAGGACTACTCTGATCGATCCATCCATTGATTTCTCTGAATGCCACTCAAATCCTTAGCTAGCCAGCTAGCTTCCCTCCCTGCACACATCTACCTACCTAATAACACTACTAGTAGTATTCACAAACAACTTAACTCTCAAACTCTGAATTACCCCTCCCTCATTCACACACACACTTGAAAAATGTATCCTCTTCCAAATTTACTACTAGTATTATACTGCTGCAGACTTCTCTGTACCACTACTCCACCAATATTTTACTACAGCAACAACAGTCAGACCTCACCTCAAGGGGTTACACACAGAGAAGCATCAATGGCATACAGAGCATGATGAAAAATGAAATACTAGCACGGCGTCCAGTAAATTCGAGAGGGATTTGACCCAATTTGACCTAAATTTGAGAGGGATTTGACCTAAATTAAACCTAGCAAAAGAGAAAAGAAGAGGGCATGGTCGGGAGGGAGGAGAGGAGGAAGAGAGGCAGAGGGAGGAGGCTTACCTGACCATGATGAGGTGGTGGCCGGAGCGGAAACGACGGAGGGCGGAGACGGCGAGCTTGGGGGCGGCGTGGGCGCAGGGGCGGCGGCGAGCCTGGCTCCGGGGGCGGCGCGGGCGCAGGGGCCGACGGGAAGGTGGTGGGAGCGGCGAGGCACCAGGGGGGCGCCGCTCGGGCGACGGGGCGCCTGGGTGGGGCGCCGTTCGGGCGATAAGGCGCCGGGGCGGTGTCGGGTGGTGGGGGCGACAGGGCGAGGGGCGGTGGGGCCAGGGGGCGGTGGCGGTGGCGGGTGGTGGGGCCAGGGGGCGGTGGTGGCGGCGGCGGCGGGTGGCGGCAGCGAGGGGCGACGGGGCGAGGTGAGGGGGCGATGGGGCGAGGGGAGGTGGGGCAAGGGGCGGCGAGGGGAGGGGGGCGACGGGGCGAGGGGAGGTGGGGCTCGACATTACTAACAAAAAAATTTTAGTTTTTTTAAACTACTAATGGCGCACTGCGGGTGCGGTGCGCCATTACAATGTCAACTAGTAATGGCGCACTATACCACGGTGCGCCATTAGTAACAAAAAAAATTATTTTTTTCAAAACTACTAATGGTGCACCACACACCAGGTGCACCATTAGTAATATATTACTAATGGCGCACCAACACATGGTGCGTCATTAGTATATAGTAATGGCGCACCACATGTCTGGTGCGCCATTAGTGGCCATATCATCTATAGCCCTTTTCCTAGTAGTGCAAGGGACACGATGTTTTTACCCAGGTTCGGGCCCTCTCGATGGAGGTAAAACCCTACTCCTGCTTGATTAATATTGATGATATGGGTAGTACAAGAGTTGATCTACCACGAGGACGGAGAGGCTAAACCCTAGAAGCTAGCCTATGGTATGATTGTTGTTCGTCCTACGGACTAAAACTCTTCGGTTTATATAGACACCGGAGAGGGCTAGGGTTACACAGTCGGTTACAATGGGAGGAGATCTACATATCATATCGCCAAGCTTGCCTTCCGCGCCAAGGAAAGTCATATCCGGACACGGGACGAAGTCTTCAATATTGTATCTTCATAGTCCGGGAGTCCGGCCAAAGGTCATAGTCCGGCCATCCGGACACCCCCTAATCCAGGACTCCCTCACCCGCCTTGATCCAGCAAGGAGGAGGGAGAGGTTGAGGAAGAGATCTCCAGCAGCAGCACGACGGCGTGGTGGTGATGGAGAGGCAGTACTCCGGCAGGGCTTCGCCAAGATTCTGCGGAGGAGGAGAGGTGTTGGGGAGGGGAGGGGTTGTGCATTGGAGGTGTGTGTGCATCCCTCCCCTGGCCCCTCTATTTATAGGGGAAGGGGGAAGGGTCCGGCCCCCTCTAGATGAGATCTAGAGGGAGGGCAGCGGCCAGGGGGGGGGGAACTTGCCCCCCAAGCAAGGGGGGCGCCCCCCTTAGGGTCCCCCCCCCAACCCTAGGTGCATGGGCCCAGGGGGATGTGCCTAGCCCACTAGGGACTGGTTCCCTTCCCTCCACGGCCCATGAGGCCCTCCGAGAGAGGTGGCCCCTCCCGGTGGACCCCCGGAACCCATCCTGTGGCCCCGGTACAATACCGGTATGACCCCGTGTAACACCCCAAAATTTTAACCAGGTTTTAGTTATTAAAATTTTGCCAAGTGTTTAAAATTTTGCCTACAAGAATATTTTTGTTGATTTCAAAACCTTTCTTTTTATATTAATGAGTATCTACCCTAGTGGATCCTTCCAAACATATTGAACTTCTATGCCATCTCATTAAAACAATTTCCAAATCAGTAGGTTTATTTATTAAATTATTTCACCCTGAGCTTTATTCATTAAAATGACTTATTTTAAGTTTTGGAGATCTTTTTGTACTACAACCATTTGATAAATTTAACTAAAAGTCCAACCAAAATTTGGAGATGTCATGTGATGCCCCTAAATCACTTTTGTGCAATAATATATTTCATTCATTGCATATTTTGAGTGCTACACATGTTTTTCTTCTCTGGTCCAGTGGACAATTTTGCACTACAACCCTTTTAAATATTTCTTTCTAGCTTCCACCAAAATTATGGGATGTCAGTAGGAGCATATGATTCCATTATATGCAAAAATCCAGGGATGTTCTTTGAAATTTTTGAGTGAATCAACCTCATCTCCATTCTGGTCCAACATGATGGTTTGTACAGCAACCATATTCCTGCTTGCTCTTTGGCCCAAGACTTTTTTCCCTACTTATAGTCCTCCATGCTAAACCTCTAAGTCCAGGAGCATGCAACCATTGGCATATTTTTGGTTCATGAAATAATGCCATTCACATCTTGTCCAGATTTGAAGTTCTGCAAAACTTGCACTAGCAAGTTTGTGCTTTTCACCAACTAACCTCACCACCCTCTTATGCACCCACAGAGACACTGATCTGGAAGAATTGGCCACTCCAACAAAAGCCTAAGTGCCTGTGGCATTTTGTCAAACACCTGGAGTGCATGATCAGATTTGACATGAATTGTTGTTGGCATTGTGAACTTGGTCCCCTGACCAAACCACCATGTCCCTTGTTACCCTTACTAAACCTAGACTAGCCCCTGGTTCTTGCCAGCCTCAACCATGACCTCTAGGCCACCCTGGCATTTCATCGAGCACCTCCCGTGCATGCTTTGGACGCGCCCAGAGCGTGCGTATTGCACGAGCCGTGCGCCCGAGCCGCCGCATCACGCCCCGCACTCACTCCAGCCCGTGACCGACCGCACCAGCACGCCGTGTCCCCTTGCGCGCCGCACGCTCCCCCCCTCACCGCAGCGCGCCAAGCAAACCCTCGCCACGTCCCCAGCAAGCCAAGGACTAGCCGCCACGGCCGCCCGACAGCTCTGGCACGATCGGCGCCGCCAAAGCCACCCTGGCTCGCCACCTGCCCCTGGGAACAGCGCAAGCCTATCCCCTCGCTCGTCGGCTAGCTCCCGTCGTCGCCACGTCACCATTGCTACAGAAAGACGGTTCGCCATCGTCCTTATCGCCGGCCGCCTCGGAACCGACCTCCACCGCCTATATAAGGGCCCTGGAGCTCAATTGAGTCCTCGAGCAACCTCATATGATCCCCCTATAGCTATCGCGGCCAGCAGTCGAGGAGGGGAGGGCCTTCTTCCCCGAGTCCGGCCGGTTCGGTCGCCGCCAAGTTCCGGCCGATTCCGTCGCCACCAGTGCCTCTCCCTCTCCACTCTCTCCACCAAGAACTCTCCCTCCCTCTCGCGAGCACAACCCCACGCTCAATTTTGGCCGGAGACCACCGCAGCCCCAAACTCACTATCCACCCGAATGCCTTCTCCGCCGCGAAGCTCGTCGGCGGCGACTCCGTTCACATCGACGACCATGGCGGGTACCCATAGACTCGTCTCGACCCCCTGAGCACACCCATGTTCTCAGATCACCAAGGGACGCCCCCGTTTGCCGGCAAATCCTCGCCGGAGCTCCGCCTCCGTTCGGTCGGAGGGGAACGACGCGCCGTCAGTGACCCAGCGCTGGTCCACGCAGGATTAAGTGGAAGCGCACTTCCGAAGTACGCTTTCGACGTGTACACGTTTTATTTGAAACGTTTTTCTTTTCTGTTTTTTTTAATATCAGTTTTTGACCAAACTTTGACATGATGTATCTTTTTAAATACAACTCCAAATAAATTAATTCTTTTTCCTACCTCTCTATAGTATTGTCTAGTTTATTTTAAGATTTATTTGAAAAAATTTCAAAACAACTTTTTGTGCTGTTTTTATTTTGTGTGTTAATTCATTTATATTTCTAAAATAGGATTTTTGAAGAGAGGAGAAGTATTTCAAGAGTTTGAAATGCACCCTGCCTTTCCACACATTGAAGGAAAGCATTCTGAACCTCTGCACAATATTTTTGGTGTGTT
Organism: Triticum aestivum; assembly: GCF_018294505.1. NCBI lineage: Eukaryota > Viridiplantae > Streptophyta > Magnoliopsida > Poales > Poaceae > Triticum > Triticum aestivum. The sequence continues at coordinate 599,807,069 of NC_057807.1, forward strand.
TATAACACCACCTCATTTCGGAGAACTTGTTATTTCATGTGATATGATCATATGCATGGGTGCATGTTAGTGATTTCCATGCTGTTGGAAATGAACACACTTGTGATAATAATCATCCTCATGTGCCTTGCATGCATACCGTCAGGAACCCGGGAAAAACCTCTGCCTTGGGTGGGCATGAGTTTGTCACCGGTCTCCGTCGGGACGGTTATGTCTGGTATGGCATGGTAAGGTAATATGAGCGGTGACTCTGTTGGTTGAAATATATTCGTTATGCTAATCATGCAGGGAATACTTAAACCTCCTGAGTCGACCATAGATCGAGTCTTGTTCCAGTAACCCCCATACTTGCTTCATACTACCACTCGTATCTACAACAAGTAGAGTACGGTTCAGTAAGTTGTCAACCTCTTTCTAGCACACACCATACAGAGAGGCCAGGGTGGAAGATACCGATTGTAGCTGGTAGGCAGGTCATCTGGTCCGGGGGCATGGGTGTTTCCGATTGAGACCGAGAGGGGAGGCCACCCCTTAGAGCGCGCGATATAAATTTGATCCCATGCTACGCGAGGTTGTAGCCTCCCCACTTAGAGTTTGCTTGACAGGTGTCGTGGGTGATTCCAGACACGTGTGATTTAAGCTGGTGTGTGGAAGACAGGTGTGTTTTCAACAAAAAGACCGTAGACGGAATTAGTCCCGATGGACTAAAGGAATCCGTTACTCGTGGGTAAAGAGTACACCCTCTGCAGAGATTAAACCTATTCGAATAGTCGTGTCCATGGTTAAGGATTACAGTCTGGGATGGGTCAAGTGTCGGTCTTAGTGTCGGTCTTCGGAGGCGAAACTATTAAATCAGAACTGGAATTACTACTTGTGACTTGTGATAATTATGATTATTATTATTGTTGACTAACCCGTGATATTATTGTTATCATCGAGTATCTCTGGGATGGTTCTACCTCCGGGATATTCACTATGATTGTTTCTTTTATAAGCCCTTTATGTGGTGTCGCTCAGACGCCCGACTGTGGCATTTCTTTTAAAGCCCTTTATGTGGTGTCGCTCAGACGCCCGACTGTGGCATTTCTCTTAAAGACCTTTATGTGGTGTCGCTCAGATGCCCGACTGTGGCATTTCTTTTAAAGCCCTTTATGTGGTGTCGCTCAGACGCCCGACTGTGGCATTTATTTTAAAGCCCTTTAGGCGGTGTCGCTAAGACGCCCGACTGTGGCATGTTTGTAATTTATTTCATAATTTTAATATTGCTAAGTTATTGCATATTCATAATTAACATGCTTGCACGCATCAGAGTTATATTTATCTTTTGTGACTGACGTCATGAGTATAAAATATTTTCAGCACATCGTTGTTATATTATACCCGTGTTCAAAATGTTTGCGAGTACATTCAAAGTACTCACTGGCTTGTCCCTGGCTATTGTCTTGGCCAGATTTCTTTCGCGGAGAGGAGTGACTGTGATGACAGCCCCGGAACCCACACAATGGAGATAGCAGCCTCGCGAAGATAGGAGTTAACCTGGTCAGCTGTTCCCGTGGGAAATGGAGTCCCATAGACACCGATGATTCACAACCCGCTTCCGCCATCAACCACTAGAAACCATTTGTTGTACTCACATGCCAGAATGGTCTTGTACTACATATTTTGTATTTTGCTTGGAATTTCTGTATCAAGTTGGTGCCTCATCAGCTAACAGTTATCCTGGGGTTGGTGAGCACAAGGCCAGTTTCTAGGAATTTATACCCGGAGAACCGGTCGCCACACCTCGAAACTTTTCGGTGACCGTATTACAACTTCCCATATATAAATCTTTACCTCCGGACTATTCTGGAACTCCTCGTAACATCCGGGACTCCAAACAAAATTCGGTAATCACATACAAGTCTTCCTAATAACCCTAGTGTCGGTGTCAAAACCGGCGGATCTCGGGTAGGGGGTCCCGAACTATGCGTCTAGGCGGATGGTAACAGGAGACAAGGGACACGATGTTTTTACCCAGGTTCGGGCCCTCTCGATGGAGGTAAAACCCTACTCCTGCTTGATTAATATTGATGATATGGGTAGTACAAGAGTTGATCTACCACGAGATCAGAGAGGCTAAACCCTAGAAGCTAGCCTATGGTATGATTGTTGTTCGTCCTACGGACTAAAACTCTCCGATTTATATAGACACCGGAGAGGGCTAGGGTTACACAGAGTCGGTTACAATGGGAGGAGATCTTCATATCATATCGCCAAGCTTGCCTTCCACGCCAAGGAAAGTCCTATCCAGACACGGGACGAAGTCTTCAATCTTGTATCTTCATAGTCAGGGAGTCCAGCCAAAGGTCATAGTCCGGCCATCCGGACACCCCCTAATCCAGGACTCCCTCAGTATCCCCTAAACCAGGCTTCAATGACGACGAGTCCGCGCAAATTGTCTTCGGCATTGCAAGGCGGGTTCCTCCTCCGAATGCTTCATAGAAGATGTTGAACACAAGGATAGTGTCTGGCTCTGCAAAATAAGTTCCACATACCACCATAGACGTAGAGAGAATAATATCTGGACCAATCTAATTCTGCTGACGTATTCCGCAGCGTGACATCATGCCACGGCCAAGCCTTTATTCGAATTGTTTTACTGTTCCACCTCAGCGCGTTCAGCGAGGCGGTTTCCTTGGCACGTCTTGTCAAAGCAGAGATCGTGTCCCCTTATTCTGGGATTCTCATCAATACAGGCGTGGGTAACCCAACCGTGCCTTTTGGTATGACTCCCTAATTGAAAGCGAGTCCCGAACGGTTACGGGGAGGGCTCTTGGTATTCAACTCCTTTATAAAGAGACCAAGGCTCGACTCCTTTCTTTTCAATCCAATCGAATCCGCCCCTCGCCTCGAGTTCCAACAACCAAAGCTCTAGTTTTAGGCGCTTCGGATCTTCGACGATGTACGGCTCCAACCTTCAAGGCCGGTGGATGCCTTCCTCTGTTATGGAAGAAGACGTGCGAAAGCTGAGAGATGCCAGGTATCTAACCGGCGAAATCTCGCATAGGCTGCCTGCTCAAGGGCAGGACATTCCCACTCCCCAGCCCGGTGAGAGCGTGGTGTTCACATCTCACTTCCTTCGGGGGCTAGGCTTCCCAATTGATCCCTTCGTGAGGGGGCTATTGTTTTATTACGGGCTGGAATTCCACGACTTAGCTCCGGAGTCCATCCTCCAAATCTCATCATTCATTGTCGTGTGTGAGGCCTTCCTCCACATTACTCCTCACTTCGGATTGTGGCTTAGAACCTTAAAGGTGGAACTGAAGATGGTCGAGGGGCAGCACGCTGAGTGCGGAGGAGCTATCATAAGCAAGGTGGCCGACGCTCCATGGCCCGAGGGCTCTTTCCAAGAGTAGTTCGGCTTATGGCAACGGGACTGGTTTTACATCATAGCCCCAGGGGCACCAAATGGGTGGCGCCACCTGCTTTTCGCTCGGGTCCCCCACCACGGCGAGTGTCATGGGTCAATGAAGGGCTTATCTGGGGGGCATCCAAAGATGTGCCCCTACTGCAGGACCGCATTCGAGATCTCCTAGAAAGAGATATTAACTTGACCGTATGGCGCAAGTTATGTTGATTCGCCGCATACTTCCCTGCAAACGCCGCCCTCTCCGCCTGTGGGAATTTAATCCGGAGGGACCGCGAGTCCTCCAACATTTTATGGGCGCGACGCCCGTGGAGATGTACAAATTTTTCTTCGGATCAAAAGCAAGGTGTCCGGACTTGTCCGAGGACGCAGGTCTGAGCTGCAATCGCGCGGATGCTCAAGTAAGTAGCCCCGTATTTGGACACGCCATCCGTATTTTCATCATAACATTGCCCTTTAATAGAGCTATCCTTTGAACATGAGTGGATAGCGAAGGCAAAGCTTATCAGGTGTCCAGCCCCCCTGCCCGAGACCGTGCCGGATCCCGTGTTAACCAGGATGCTGGAGATTATGCTTTCGGCAGAGGGCGAAGAGCGGAACCAAGGAGCTACCGCCTCCGCAAAGCAGGCTGCCAGGAAGGGAGGAATCGAGAATTCCCCCAACCTGGGAAAGAAAAGGACTGCCTCTGAAGACCCAGAGGAAATGGCCTCGAAACGGGGGAAGAAATCTTCGCCAGAGGACCCGGCGCCGGAGAATGCCCCGGCCGCATTGCACCCTCAAGGGGATCAGCTCTCCTCCGAGCCGTAAGTAAAGAGAGGGGTTACAAAATGAGTGACATCCCTGTTTTATTTCTGGGGAAGATAACCGAAATATTAGCTTGCAGTTCGGATCTGAACCCTTCTCAGCAGAGCTCGTCTTCAGGGGATCTTCGTACGGAGATGATGGAGAGCGAAACGCCTCCCCTAGCTGCACCATCTTACGAGGCAGACGACCCCGAGGTGTCATCCCGGAGGGTTTTTCCCAGTCCGGACCCGGAAAAAGGTCATCCGGCTAGTCCGGCACCCTCTGGTGCACGGTCGGAGGGGCTGAGGGATCTGCTCGGGTGAGCGTCCATCTCAGAAGAACACTGTATGTTGATGAACACAGTGATAGGAAGGATTTCATCCGTGGAAAGCGGATTGTACGAGGCCGCCAGGAGTTTACTGACAGGCTTTGAGGTACGTGAAAAGGTGTACCTTTTGGTAGAGCCGCATATATAAAATGTGCCCTGTATAAATGGTAGCCCCTGAGACTCTGTGTGTCGTCAAAAGTGACGGTGCATAGAGGATCATAACCCCAGGTGTAACATGTCACCTTTTTATGAAGGTGGCGAGGCGTTCAGTGGCTAGCCGGACTGATGAATCTGCCGAGCTAAAGCGGCAACTTGACGTGGCGGATGCCGACATCACGCTTGTAAATAAGCGGCTAGACGAGGCACAAGGTATGTTCCACAGACATCTGATAAGAGGGGTTCGATGCTCGTGCCTTATAAGATATGTGCTTAATGTAGATGGTGCTGCTGCCGTGGAGAACCTTCGGGCGGAACTTGCCCGAGCCAAGGAGCAAGCAAGGAAAAGTGATGCGGCTGAAGAGCTAAAAGCCGAACAAGCTGCTCACTGCCAGAGTAAGAAAGTAGTAGCCGAGATGGCTGTAAAATTGAAGGATGCTGCCGACCGCTGCTAAATTTCTTGAACAATAAGATAGGGCGGCTCAGAAGGACCTTGAGAAGATCACTGCCGAGGCCAAGGATACTCGCTCTGCAATGAGAGCTATGAAGGAGGAGCTATGTCAGGCCGGACATATCACGGCTGGAAAGCCCTATATGCTGCGAATGAAGTTTGGGGATCCTAAGTATGCTCTGTTAGACTGGCAGTGGAGTGCGGAAAACACTTATCTGGATTTGACAGCGAGTGCGGCAGACGCGACCGAACACTTCCGGGGTCGAGGTGACCATGAATTGGAAGAACTTTTTTGGTCGCAGTTCCACAATCCAGAACGCCTACTTTCGGTATCCGACCGTTTGGCCGCCTGGGCGGAGCTGAACAGGTTATCCGGACTCGCCATGAGGTATGTTGTGAGTCCTCTGTGGCTGGAAGAGCCAGAGCCGAAGAGTTATTTTAGCTTGGTGCATCAGTTCCTTGGTTCGGTGCCGCATGTTGATGCAATGAAGAGGTCGGCGTGCATAGAGGGTGCACAGATGGCTCTTGCCCGTGTCAAAACATATTGGGCGGATATGAAGGCCAGTGTTGTTGCATCCCGGGATTCGGACGAAAGCCGAGTACCTGCCAAGCACTACTTTGAGGAAGTTCTTCAGGGCGCTCGTTTAATAGAGGCGCAGTGCTCGAAGGATGTTGTGTTCGAATAGCATGTGCTATTGTAAAACAAATATTTTGATAGAATATAAAAGCTTTTTATACTTGTGCTTGCAAGGATTATAATGCCTCCTGTGCGACCGTTAATGTATATGTGTATATAACCTGAAAGATGGCAGTCGTTGGCTTCAGCCCCCGCGCATATAATGCGAGGTGTTTGCAAAAAGGCGCCTTTTCACACTTAATCCAACGTCTTGGTCCTATAAAGGAGGTGATAGCGCAGTGAACTAGGCAACTAGACTATAATGCTTTATCACTTTCACTTAGACATAGGAGTTTGACAGTGGGGATACTTAATAGCCCCTAGGGGCACCGCGCTCGCCCGAATTCGGGGCGCATGTCTTCCTGACCGGGAAGCGGCCCTTCATTAATGCGGCGGAATCCTAAAGATTCCGAGAGTCATCGAGTGGTTGACCAGTCTCTCGCTATATCATGACAGTCAGTTTTCGGCTTTCTCTACTGAGGTGCTTGCCTGGCCGAACCGGGGCACAATCGCAGTAGTTCTCCTTGTGCCGCCTTAGCTGATAGAGCGGAACGTAAGGCAGCAAAACACAGGAGCCGGGCAAACCCAACATTTTACCAAAGACATGATTCGTAGCTGATGCATATAAGGCCAAACTCGCGACGCCGAACACTCCCTAATGTATTCGGTCTTTATGAAAATGGGCCGAACAAAAGCCCTTGGTAAGAAGCCCCTGGTGCCCAGGAACGCGCAAAATTCTGGCGTGGCCACATGCCAAGACGCCAGCCTCCTGCTCGGTTATAGCGAAAACCGGGGAATGTTATCAACAAGAGACAGTAAAAAAGGTTTACGCAGGGTCTTAATCTGAAAAGAATCCTTAAAACGGGTCCCTACTGCACGTCTGCGCCTGTGTCTCCATTGTGCCGTATCCTGGACGGGCGTAGCACGGTGTTCGTCTGCGAAAGAGAGGAACTTAGTAAAAAATAATCGTGCGAGAAATTTAAAATAAACAAAATATAATACAGAGACATGAGTAAAATTGAGCCGTATTGTCTCCTGGTGTAAACATGCGGAGCCCCTTGTACAGGGTTATGCGGCTATTAAGCCTTTGTATGGACTCGCCGAGCCGTGTCTGGGGTAGTAAAGTTGGATTAGTGTGAGGCTCTCAAGGCGGCCGCACCATTATCCATGCTTCGGGGATCAATTGATATTTCCCTTTAATGAGATGATGCCTCGTGGACCGGGCATTTTGAGTGTAAGGGATGCATAATGCGGTATTGCGTTAAAGCGGGCGAAAGCTTCACATCCCAGTAGCGCTTGATAGCGACTTATGAATGGGGCGATGTGGAAGGTTAGCTTTTCGCTTCGGAAGTTGTTGGGTGAGCCGAACATGACTTCTAACGAAAGGGAACCCATAATCTGGGTACCTGGGCCCGGCGTGACTCCTTGAAAGGAAGTGTTGCCATGGCGAATTATTGCTGGGTTTACCCCCAGTTTGCAGATTGTGTCCTCATATAACAGGTTTAGGTCACTGCCGCCGTCCATTAGGACTTGTGTAAATTGGAGTCCAATAATCGGATCCAAGACCAAGGCAGTTCAGCCTGCGTTCCGGATACCTCTGGAGTAATCCTGATGATCGAAGGTGATTGGTTGTAACAACCAGTGGCGGTGCTCCTCTAGGGCAGGCCATATGGCACGTATCTTCGTAGGCGCCGTTCTGTTTTTCCCTTTTGTCACCTGAAGTGAATTTACTGTTTTGACTTCTTGTGGGAACTTCTTTTGTTCTCCGGTGTTCTGCTTGTGGGGTGCGTCGTCATCCTCGCTTGGTGTGTCGAGCCCCTTGTGTTCGGCGTTGAGTTTGCAGGACTGCTTGAAGACCCAACAATCTCTGTGGGTGTGGTTTGCAGGTCTCCCGGGAGTACTGTGGATTTGACATATTTTGTCCAAGATTTTGTTGAGGTTAGATAGCTCGTCCCTGTCATCTTTGGGGGGCGGCTTTTTCTGATTTTGCCGAGAGCTTTTGAATCTGGCGTTGACTGTCGTGCTCATCGGGTTGTTATCCTTGATCTGGCGTTGTTCTTTGTTATGGTGCGGTTTCCCGTTTCCATCTCTGAGTTCGGATGTACTCGGGTCGCTGGTGCTGCTTCTTGCCAACCAGCTATCTTCTCCTGCGCAAAAGCGGGTCATGAGGCTTGTTAATGCGGCCATTGTTCCTGGCTTTTCTTGGCCGAGGTGTCTGGCGAGCCATTCGTCTCGGACGCTATGTTTGAAAGCTGCTAGGGCCTCGCTGTCTGGACAGTCGACTATCTGATTCTTTTTAGTAAGAAATCTATTCCGGAGTTTCCGGGCTGACTCTCTGGGCTGCTGAGTTATATGACTCAGATCATCTGCATCCGGAGGTCGGACATAGGTCCCTTGAAAATTTGCCCGGAAAGCATCCTCGAGCGCTTCCCAACTTCCCATGGTGTTTTCGGGAAGGCTTTTAAGCCAATGCCGGGCTGGCCCTTTGAGATTAAGGGGTAAGTATTTTATGGCGTGAAGGTCATCTCATCTGGCCATGTGTATGTGGAGGATATAATCCTCGATCCAGACTCTAGGGTCTGTTGTTCTGTCGTATGCTTCTATATTTATGGGCTTGAATGCCATTGGAAATTCATGATCCAGTACCTCATCGGTAAAACATAGGGGATGTGTGGCACCCCTGTATGTAGGTGTGCCGCGATGTTTGGATATTTTTTGCGTTGCATTGCTCAATGGAGCTTGCTTTCTTGGCCCATAGATGGATCTGGTTGGACCGGTTCTTTGATGCGAGTCTTTGGGCGGATCACGTGCCGTATTGAGTGCGGCGGCCTTTGTCGCTTGAGATCGATCGTGAGGTCGTCTATCCCACCTGGTGGCTTCCTTGTTTTTTGACTGTGGGGGCTCTAAGGCCTCTTTGTCAAATTCTGGTAGTAATTTCCGCTTCGGATAGCTCCTTGTGTGATGACTGTTGTCGTACTTGTGTGTGGTATTGAGTACTTTTCCCCATCTGATTCTGAGTGCATCTTCCGCTGTTTTGAGCTTCCGCTTCTGCTTTTTCAGGCTACGTGCAGTGGCAACGAGCCTTTGGTGGAGGTTCTGGTGTTCCAGCAACTTGTCTGGCGTGAGGTCGTCCGGACTATTATCTTTCCCGGGGACGGCTTGTTCGGTTTGTCCGCCCTGTTTGGACGGTTGCTCGATGGCATGTTCGTCTTCCGTTGATTTGCCCTGCTCTATGGCTGGGTCTCTGTCGAGGTGGGGCTTGGCACGGCGATTACGCCGCCGCATTGATTGTTTTTCGAGGGAACGATCCCTGGTTGCGCCCTTTTGATCCTCGTCGTTGCTTCTTTTAGGTGTGTCCGCCATGTATACATCATGTGATGAGGTGATTGTTCGGTGCTCTATAGGCACTGGTTCTTGGTCGTCTCCTTCATCGGCGTCCATACCATCGATGTCTTCGGAGTCGAAGTCGAGCATGTCGGTTAAATCGTCGACAGTGGCTACAAAGTGGGTGGTGGGTGGGTTTCGAATTTCTTTGTCGTCCGCATCCCAACCATGCTGACCATAGTCCGGCCAGGGCTCTCCTGACAAAGAGAGAGACTTTAGTGAATTCAGGATATCGCTAAAGGGCGAGTGCTGAAAGACGTCCGCGGCGGTGAACTCCATGATTGGAGCCCAATCGGGTTCGATCGGAAGGGGTGCGGAAGATTCGGAGTCCGGAACAGAGTCCGGCACCTTGGACTCATGGGCCTTGCAAAGGACTAGGCTGGTATTCGGCTCTATCGCCGTAGAGATTGCGGCTCCTCGAGCGGCGTCCAACTGACCGTCCCCGACTGGCGCAGTCGGCTCCGAGCTAATGGTCGGAGCGGGCAACTGAACAGCGCTCGGGGCGCTGTCCGGCGGCAGAGCTAGATCATGCCCATCGTGACAGTGCGGCGCGCTCGGCTGTGGCTCGAATCCGTCGAAGGTCAAGTCCCCGCGGATGTCGGCCGTGTAGTTTAGGCTTCCAAACCTGACTTGATGGCCAGGGGTGTAGCTTTCGATCTGCTCCAGATGGCCAAGCGAATTGGCCCGCAGTGCGAAGCCGCCGAATACGAAGATCTGTCCGGGGAGAAAAGTCTCACCCTGGACCGCATCGTGGTTGACGATCAAAGAAGCCATCGGGCCTAAGGGTGACGACACAGAGGAACTCTCAATGAAAGCACCAATGTCGGTGTCAAAACCGGCGGATCTCTGGTAGGGGGTCCCGAACTGTGCGTCTAGGCGGATGGTAACAGGAGAGAAGGGACACTATGTTTTTACCCAGGTTCGGGCCCGCTCGATGGAGGGAAAACCCTACTCCTGCTTGATTAATATTGATGATATGGGCAGTACAAGAGTTGATCTACCACGAGATCAGAGAGGCTAAACCCTAGAAGCCAGCCTATGGTATGATTGTTGTTCGTCCTACGGACTAAAACTCTCCTGTTTATATAGACACCGGAGAGGGCTAGGGTTACACAGAGTCGGTTACAATGGGAGGAGATCTTCATATCATATTTCCAAGCTTGCCTTCCACGCCAAGGAAAGTCCTATCCGGACACGGGACGAAGTCTTCAATCTTGTATCTTCATAGTCCGGGAGTCCAGCCAAAGGTCATAGTCCGGCCATCTGGACACCCCCTAATCCAGGACTCCCTCACCTAGCGTCACCGAACCTTAAGTGTGTAGACCCTACGGGTTCGAGAATCATGCAGACATGACCGAGACAGCTCTCTGGCCAATAACCAACAGCGGGATCTGGATAACCATGTTGGTTCCCACATGTTCCACGATGATCTCATCGGATGAACCACGATGTCGAGGATTCAAGTAATCCCGTATAGAATTCCCTTTGTCAATCGGTACGTTACTTGCCCGAGATTCGATCGTCGGTATCCCAATACCTTGTTCAATCTCGTTACCGGCAAGTCACTTTACTCGTTACGTAATGCATGATCCTGTGACCAACCACTTGGTCACCTTGAGCTCATTATGATGATGCATTACCGAGTGGGCCCAGAGATACCTCTCCGTCATACGGAGTGACAAATCCCAGTCTTGATTCGTGCCAACCCGACAGACACTTTCGGAGATACCTGTAGTGTGCCTTTATAGTCACCCAGTTACGTTGTGATGTTTGGTACACCCAAAGCACTCCTATGGTATCCTGGAGTTACACAATCTCATGGTCTAAGAAACTGATACTTGACATTAGAAAAGCTTTAGCAAACGAACTACACGATCTTGTGCTATGCTTAGGATTGGGTCTTGTCCATCACATCATTCTCCTAATGATGTGATCCCGTTATCAACGACATCCAATGTCCATAGACAGGAAACCATGACTATCTGTTGATCAACGAGCTAGTCAACTAGAGGCTCACTAGGGACATGTTGTGGTCTATGTATTCATACATGTATCACTATTTTTGGTTAATACAATTATAGCATGAACAATAGACAATTATCATGAACAAGGAAATATAATAATAATCATTTTAGTATTGCCTCTAGGGCATATTTCCAACAGATAAACCGTAGGTCATCCACTTGAGGGAAATTTGCTACTGTCCTATAAACCTCTGCACTTGGAGGCCCAACAACGTCTACAAGAAGAAGGTTGTGTAGTAGACATCAGTACTCCCCATGCTTAGGCTTTTGGCCTAACTTTGTAATCTCCATCAGTAGCTTGCATAATGGTCGGAGTGATAGCTCACGGAGGCTCGGGGTGCAGACACCTCAACTCGCCATGCAGCCACAACCGCTGCGTTATACGCTCGGGCCTCGCTCTCAAGAACATAATATCTTCCCTTGCTGTGAACATCAAAGAGAGCAGGTGCTGGCAAAAAGGTGTCGACAATAGACCTTTTATTGAACAACAGGTTATAAGTAAAATTATGGGGTTCACCACTAAGGATCTTATGACATTTCATAGTGTCGAAGTCAAGGTACTGCGTGGGTAGGATGGGTTCATAAGGCCAAGGTGAAACACCAAGCTCTCTTGTTGAGCGTGTGGAATAAATTCCACCATAAAAATATCAAATACCAGTATTGTGTTGCAACCTACGTGCCACTATCACTCCAAGGTCATAAAATTTGTCACCAGGTAGGGCGGTGCAGATAAGGCTCAAGTCTGGAGCACAAAGTGTACTACAATCTTGTTTGCCTACAGTGCATTTTCCATTAAATAGTGCAAAGTATTGGATTGAGGGAAATGAATGCTCTTTATTCTACCTTGAGTCACTCCTCTAGTCTCACCATAGCAAAGGCTAGTCAAAAGTATCTCAAACTCCGACCTTGTTGGTTCATCCAATGAACCCCAAAATGGAATTTTGCAGTTATTAGAAAATGTCTCCAGAGGTATATAAATGAATTGTCATATAGTTTAAATGATACTCTGGACTCACGAGGATGGAATTTAAATTCTTTGGTAAATGATTCAGTGAGGCTGAGGTGTTGGTTGCACTTATCTGCAATGTAGGGACCGAGCTTAGCATTGTGAACATATTGATCAAATTCTTCTTTAATGCCCACACGCACCATATAATTGTTGCATGGCCATAAACATGATTTGGTGGTGGCATCTCGAATGGAATTTTCACTTGGTTCAACATAGGACCGACGAAAGGATCTGCTACTAGAAGATGCCTCCGAGGACCCCCGCCTCGAAGAACTCCTTCCAAAGAGGTTCATCATATTCGCGTACAATTTTTTGAAAAAAAATTGGGTCACAAATTTTTGTCAACAAAACTTTACAAGAATGATAGCAACTACTCATGGGGATGCATAGAGGCCTTATCAAGCATTCAAACTTCTTAGAACTCTAAGAATTTAACATGCAAGCTCATCTACAGAAGCACCAAGAGCAACTAATTATTCTAAATATAAACCACTAAAGCAAAAACTAATTGAACCAACGGAGGAGTCACATACCAAGCAACAATCCCCCAAAACAGTTTTGGAAACTGAGCTTTGAGCAAAGAGATCGAAATCCGCGTGTTTGAGAGCAAGAACAAGAGAGAGAGAGAGAGAGAGAGAGAGAGAGAGAGGAATGGTGATTTTTTTCTGGAGGTAGGTGGTGATATGAGATGAAGAGATAAGTGAGGGGGCACGTGGGGACCACAACCCACCAAGGCGCGCGTGGGGGTGCTGGCGCGCCCAGGCGGGTTGTGCCCACCTGGAACACCTCCCTCTGATGTTATTTGCACTAAAAACTCATAAATATTCAGGAAAAAATCATATTAAATTTTTAGAGCATTCTGGGAACTTTTATTTTTGGGTCATTTTTTATTGCACGGAAAACTCAAAAAACAGGCAGGGCATGGCATTTTATTTTATTTAACTAAAAAACAGAAAACAAAGGGTAAGGACAAAAGGTAGTGCTTACTAAATTCATCAACTTCATACTTCTAAAAAATGATCCATTAATAAGGTTGATCAAGTCTTATTAACAACCACTTCCGATTAGCATGAAACCGAAGAACTTTTGTAAAACACTAAGTTACCTCAATGGGGATATGAATGTCACCAACAATAAGCATTTTATATTTCTCTTTGGCAGTACATAGAGGTAGTTGAGAACTTCCAATAGTGATTGTCGGAGATTTTTCAATAACATTAATACCATTCACTTGGAATTGTTTCTTCAAAAAGTGCACCATATGCTCATTACCATTGATATGAATGTTGGGGAACGCGGTAATTTCAAAAAAAAATATCCTACGATCACGCGAGATCTATCTAGGTGATGCATAGCAACGAGAGGGGAGAGTGTTGTCTATGTATCCTCGTAGACCGAAAGCGGAAGCGTTATGACAACGCGGTTGATGTAGTCGTACGTCTTCACGATCCAACTGATCTTAGCACCGAACGTACGACACCTCCGTGATCAGCACACGTTCAGCTCGGGGACGTCCCTCGTACGCTTGATCCAGTTGAGGCCGAGGGAGAGTTTCGTCAGCACGACGGCGTGGTGACGGTGATGATGAAGTTACCAGCGCAGGGCTTCGCCTAAGCACTACGACGATATGACCGAGGTGTGTAACTGTGGAAGGGGGCACCGCACACGGCTCAACAATGTCAACATGTGTGTCTATGGGGTGCCCCCTGGACACATATATAAAGGATGGAGGGAGGAGGAGGCCGGCCCTCATAGGGTGCGTCCAAAGTGTGGAGTCCTACTAGGACTCCCTAGTACTAGTAGGATTCCACCTTCCACATGGAATAGGAAAACGGGAAGGGAGAAGGAGAAGGAACGAAGGGGCCGGACCTCTTCCCTAGTCCAATTCATACCAGTCCATGGGGAAGGGGCACAGCCACCCTTTCCCGTATGGCCCATTAAGGCCCAATACGAATTCCCATAACTCTCAAGTACTCCGAAAAATACCCAAATCACTCGGAACCTTTCCGATGTCCGAATATAGCCTTCCAATATATTGGTCTTTACGTCTCGATCATTTCGAGACTCCTCATCATGTCCATGATCTCATCCGGGACTCCGAACTACCTTAGGTACATCAAATCACATAACTCATAATACAAATCGTCATCAAACATTAAGCGTGTGGACCCTACGGGTTTGAGAAATATGTAGACATGACCAAGACTCATCTTCGGTCAATAACCAACAGTGGAACCTGGTTGCTCATATTGGCTCCCACATATTCTACGAGGATCTTTATCGGTCAAACAGCATAACAACATATGTTGTTCCCTTTGTCATTGGTATATTACTTGCCCGAGATTTGATCGTCGGTATCATCATACCTAGTTCAATCTCATTACCGGCAAGTCTATTTACTTGTTCTGTAACACTTCATCTTGCAACTAACTCATTAGTCACATTGCTTGCAAGGCTTATAGTGATGAGCATTACCGTGAGGGCCCAGAGATACCTCTCCAAAACACGAAGTGACAAATCCTAATCTTGACCTATGCAAACCCAACAAACACCTTTGGAGACACCTGTAGAGCACCTTTATAATCACCCATTTACATTGTGATGTTTGGTAGCACACAAAGTGTTCCTCCAGTATTCGGGAGTTGCATAATCATGTATAAGTCATGAAGAAAGCAGTAGCAATGAAACTAACATGATCATAATGCTAAGTTAATGGATGGGTCATGTACATCACATCATTCTCCTAATGATGCGATCCTGTTCATCAAATGACAACACATGTCTATGGTTAGGAAACTTAACCATCTTTGATTAACGAGCTAGTCAAGTAGAGGCATACTAGGGACTATATGTTTTGTCTATGTATTCACATATGTACTAAATTTCCGGTTAATAAAATTCTAGCATGAATAATAAACATTTATCATGAATTAAGGAAATAAATAATAACTTTATTATTGCCTCTAGGGTATATTTCCTTGAATGAAAAGTGACCTTGCTTTTATTGCAATCAATAACAGCCCCTGTAGTATTCAAGAAGGGTCTACCAAGGATAATCGACATGTTGTCGTCCTCAGGCATCTCAAGTATAACAAAGTCAGTTAAGATAGTAATGTTTGCAACAACATCGGGCACATCCTTGAAAATACCAATAGGTATGGCAGTTGATTTGTCAGCCATTTGCAAATATATTTCAGTAGGTGTGAGTTTATTCAAACCAAGTCTTTTATATAAAGAGAAAGGAATAACACTAACACCAGCTCCTAGATCACATAAAGCAGTTTTCATGTAATTTCTTTTGATGGAGCAAGGTATAGTTGGTATTCCTGGATCTCCAAGTTTTTTAGGTACTCCACCCTTAAAAGTATAATTAGCAAGCATGGTGGAGATTTCAGCTTCAAGTATTTTTTTTCTCTTATTTGTGATGATGCCTTTCATGTACTTTGCATAAGGAG
Source organism: Triticum aestivum (assembly GCF_018294505.1). Classification (NCBI taxonomy): domain Eukaryota; kingdom Viridiplantae; phylum Streptophyta; class Magnoliopsida; order Poales; family Poaceae; genus Triticum; species Triticum aestivum. The sequence goes on from NC_057807.1 coordinate 599,822,741, forward strand.
GCATTTTTAAGATATCAGTCAAGCGAGTACGCAAAAATACTGGCCTCAGCATTTCAGCAAAGCGTTCAAATTCTTCATCATCTTTCCTTTTGGTTGACTTAGGTGGAAAGGGCATAGGTTTTGAACCCATGGTTCTCTTTCCTTACCATGTTTTCTAGCAACAAAGCCCTTTCATCATATCTTTTATTCTTGGGTTGTGGGTTATCAAGATCAACTACTGGTTCTATTTCAACATCATTGTCTGGTTCTTTATTATTTGTTTGAGTATCTTCATGATCCTCATCATTGTCTTTTTCATCATCAGTAGGTGAGTGTACATTACCAAATTGAGTTTCAACATCAGAAATTGAGACTTCATTATTGTTATTAGGAGGTTTTTCTACATCAGGTTCACTAGAGGCATGCAAAGTCCTATCGTTTTTCTTCTTCTTTTTCTTTTTAGAAGGACCAGGTGCATTAGTGTTAACTCTTTGAGAGTCTTGTTTAATTCTTTATGGGTGTCCCTTAGGATAAAGTGGTTCCTGAGTCATTCTACCTCCTCTAGTCACTACTCTAACATCATGATCATTGATATTATTATTCATTTCATCTAACAACTCTCTTTGAGATTTAGCAACTTGTTCTAAATGTGTTTGAACCATAGAGGCATGTTTCCCTACACCTCTAACATCATTTTAGATTCTAAATAACAAGTCACTCAAGCGAACAATCATCATAATTATATTTCAATTGTTTCACAACATTTGCATTGAAGTATCTTGCTTTCTAATGTAATTATCAAACTCATAAAGGTATTGAATAGGATGTTTATTATAAGGAATATCACCTTCATCAAACTTTAGTAAAGAATTTACCTCTACCACCTTAGGTGGTGATGGTGTTTCAAGCCCATGTATTTCTTCGATAGGTGGTAAATTTTTAACATCCTCTGCTTTAATACCTTTTTCCTTCATAGATTTCTTTGCCTCTTGCATATCTTCAGGACTGAGATATAAGATACCCCTCTTCTTTTGAGTAGGTTTAAGTGGTGGTTCAGGAAGGATCCAATCATCATAATTTTTCAATATGTTATTCAATAATTCTTAAGCTTGTTCAACAGTTCATTCCCTAAAATCACAATTAGCACAACTATCTAGGAAATCCCTAGAAGCATTGATTAGTCCATTATAGAAGATATCAAGTATTTCATTTTTCTTAAGAGGATGATCAGGCAAAGCATTAAGCAATTGGAAGCCTCCCCCAAGCTTGTGGGAGACTCTCTTCTTCAATTTGCGCAAAGTTAAATATTTCCTGTAAGGCAACTTGTTTCTTATGAGCAGGAAAATATTATTCAGAGAAGTAATAAATCATATCCTAGGGACTACGCGCACAACTAGGAGCAAGAGTATTATACCAAGACTTAGCATCACCCTTTAATGAGAACAGAAATAATATGAGAATATAATAATAACGAATCTTCTCATCATGAGCAAAAAGGGTGGCTATGTCATTCAACTTACTAAGATGTGCCACAACAGTTTTAGTTTCATAACCATGGAAAGGATCAGATTCAACCAAAATAATTAACTCTTGGTCGACAGAGAATTCATAATCCTTATAATTCACAAAAATAGGTGAAGTAGCAAACTGAGGATCACATTTAATTTTAGCATTCAGAGTCTTTTATTTATACTTGCATAATAGTTTTTCCAAATCATCTATATCCTTACAAGCAAGAATGTCTCTAGTTATCTCCTCATCCATAACATAACCTTCCGGTACCTTTGTCAATTCATATCTAGGAGAACTAGGTGTAACAGGTGTTTCAAGATTTTTAGTTTCAAGCTCTTCATCAGTTTCAACAATCTCATTCTGTCTTACTCTAGCAATTTGTTCATCAAGAAATTCACCTAGTGGCACATTATCATCAAGCAAGGTACTAGCATCATCATGAGTAGCATTCATAGCAGAAGTAGCATCATCAATAACTTGCGACATATTAGAATTGATAACAAGTGGTGGTGTTGCAAGTCTACTTATAACAGAAGGTGAATCTAAAGCAGAGTTGGATGGCAGTTCCTTACCTCCCCTCGTCTTGGCGGGAAAAATCTTAGTCTTAGTATCTGAGGGAGTCCTGGATAAGTGGGTATCCGGACAGTCGGACTATATACTTTGGCCGGACTGTTGGACTATGAAGATACAAGACAGAAGACTCCGTCTCGTGTCCGGATGGGACTCTCCTTGGCGTAGAAGGCAAGCTTGGTGTTTTGGATGTAGATCTCCTCCTCTGTAAACTGACTCTGTGTAACCCTAGCTTCCTCCGATGTCTATATAAACCGAAGGGTTTAGTCCGTAGGAAACAACAACAATCATACCATAGGCTAGCTTCTAGGGTTTAGCCTCTCTGATCTCGTGGTAGATCAACTCTTGTAATACTCATATCATCAAGATCAATCAAGAAGGAAGTAGGGTATTACCTCCATCGAGAGGGCCCGAACCTGGGTAAACATCGTGTCCCCAGTCTCCTGTTACCATTACCCTTAGACGCACAGTTCGGGACCCCCAGCCCGAGATCCGCCGGTTTTGACACCGACATTGGTGCTTTCATTGGGAGTTCCACTGTGTCGTCGCGATAAGGCTTGATGGATCATCTCGTTGTCAAAGACAACATCACCTTCGATGGGGCCCTGGCTCTAGGCCAAACTCTCCGACCGGGCGGCTTCGTTATGACTGCCCGATCGGCTGTCGCGCCGACAATGACTTCTTAGGTCATTAAAAATAGCCTCCATATTGATTCAGAATTTTCCGAACAGATGGACCCAATGGAGCTCTTCTCCCTCAATGAGCTCTTGGATCGCATCGCCGCCCTATGCGTTGCTACGGACTATGACCGGATCAGGCTTAAACCTGACCAAAGGGAGATTCACTCTCCACCGGCCACCCATGAGATAGCGGTAGTGGAAGAGCATCATCCCAATTCTCCCTCTACTTTGAGGACGAACTATGTCCGGATTTCCGAGCTATCCGAGCCGGACACTCGCTCGCGGGAGGACATGACCCCGGCCCCGGACTCAGGATCAGGGGGCGGGCCAAAGAAATCGGGCAACGCCCCAAAACCCGAGCCGTTAAGCTCGGAAGCCTTTTTGCCCCTGGGTCCCGGATCGGGTCGGAATTCAAATTCAAATCCACCCACCACCCAGATTTATCCAACCTTTCCCATATCAGACAAGAGCCCCAAGAAACAGTACATCATTACTGGGCCAGATTCCTCCTTGTGATAAACAGGGCCAAGGACTGTCGCGAGGCAGACGCAATCTCCCTCTTTTGCAAAAATTGCACGGACAAAGGGATTCTCAATGCTATAAGTCGCCATGACATAATACACTTCGCTGACTTAGCGGCCATAGCGCAAAAATACTGCGTGATGGAAAGCGCCTGGAAAACCCAAACAAGTTTTTGGGACAATCTGGCTCTAGCCAAATCCTCTGTCCGAACTAAAAGGGTAAACTCTCGTAAGTCACCCGATTCAAGTACCAAAAAAATAAAGCCCGCCGCAAGGCGCGGAACCGTATTGGAAGAATGGCTAAACGGTCCGTGCAAGATTCACAGCGCACCGGATACTATGCCAACGCATAGCCTTAGAGCATGTTGGATACTTCGGCAGGTAGCAAAGAGCGGCGTGGATCTCCTCATAAAACATACAGCAGAGCAACATCCCGCCGGAGACAATAATATGGTATTTACAGTCTTTGAGACTTTCGCCTCAAATAATAGGCGCAAGCGAGCTCAGCGCAGCCTCGCAGAAGTTTGCCATGTGGCAACATAAACCCATGGAACGACACGGCTATAACTTACAATGCCAGTGACGAACCTCAATTCCGAACAGTCTGAGCACCAGCCGCCTTGGTCCTTAGCCCAATCATGGATGGCTTCAGGCTCACCAAAGTGCTCATGGACGGCAGAAGCAGACTAAACCTCATCTATGAGCAAACCCTTAACAAGATGGAAATTGACAAGAGCCGCATTGAATGAAGCAGCACGACCTTCACGGGCATCATCCCTAGTCGGGAGGCACAATGCGCGGGAAAAATCACACTGGATGTGGTATTCGGCACACCGGAGAATTACAGGTCCGAAGAAATTACATTCCAAGTGGCCCCGTTCAGCAGCGGATTCCATGCCCTCTTGGGGCGGCACGCATTCACGAGCTTTCAGGCTATACCCCATTACGGGTACATGAAGCTCAAAATGCCCGGGCCCAATGGAATCATCACTCTAGCTAGCGATCCGGACGTCACACTCCACGCCGAAAATAAAACCGCCGCCCTCACCCTGGAGGCATTATCAGAAGCCCTCGCGGCCAAAGAACTGACAAGACTGCCAGCAACAGTGGACAGAGACGACGTGATACTCAACAAGCGACCTAAATCCACCTCCTTTAAACCAGTGGATGAGATAGTCAAATTCCAGGTCCACCCAACAGACCCTTAGAAGACAGCTTCCATCGGGACAGAGCTGAACCCCACAATAGACGCCGCACTGCGAGACTTCCTGCGTGAAAATTGGGATATTTTCGCCTCGCATCCTTCAGACATGCCGGGCATCCCACGCAAGCTAGCCGAACACAGCCTCAATATACTAAAAGGATACAAGCCGGTCAAGCAGACTCTTAGACGCTTCTCAGAGCCTAAGCGGCAAGCCATGGGGGAAGAGCTAGCCAAGCTGGTCGAGGCCGGATTCATAAGAGACATCAAACATCCGGATTGGCTAGCAAACTTGGTAATGGTACCAAAAAAGGACAAATCCTGGCGCTTGTGTGTCATTTTCAAAGACCTCAATAAAGCTTGCCCTAAGGATCCCTTCCCCCTCCCCCGCATTGATCAAATAATCGATGCCACCGCAGGACACGACTCATTGTGTTTCCTCGATGCATACTCCGGATACCATCAAATAAAGATGGCGGAGTCTGACCAGGCCGCAACGGCCTTCATCACTCTGTTCGACCCTTTCTGTTTCAACACCATGCCCTTTGGGCTCAAAAACGCCGGCGCAACCTATCAACGCATGATTCAGACATGCCTGGAAAAACAAATCGGCAAGACAGTAGAATCCTACATAGACGACGTGGTCATCAAAACAAGACATGTCAAAACTATAATAGATGACTTGAGGCTTACATTCGATAATCTCCGAACATACGACATCAAGATCAACTCGGAGAAGTGTGTCTTCGGAGGACCCTCCGAAAAATTGCTCGGCTTCATCGTTTCCAATAGAGGAATTGAAGCCAATCCAGCAAAATCCGAGCTCTGTCACAGTTGGCTATCCCAACGGACCTCAAGCAGATCCAGAAACTAACTAGATGTGTGGCTGCCTTAAGCCGCTTCATCTCCCGCTTAGCAGAAAAGGCACTACCCCTGTATCGCCTTCTTTGACGCACCGAACACTTCGAGTGGACGGATGCGGCCACGGCCGAACTGGAAGAAATAAAGGCACTCTTGGCCACCAACCCAGTCCTGACTGTACCAAACATTGGCGAACCCATGCTATTATACATAGCCGCAACAAACCAAGTTGTGAGCGCAGTGCTCGTCGTCGAACAAGAGGCAGACGGACACAAGTTCCCGCTCCAAAAGCCGGTATATTACGTGTCCACTGTCCTCACTCCATGCAAATCTCGGTACCCGCACTGTCAAAAGATAGCGTATGCGGTCTTCATGGCATCCCGGAAACTATGACACTACTTTCAAGAGTGTTCGATCATGGTGGCCTCCGAAGTACCACTCAATGACATAATAAATAACCATGATGCAACAGGCCGGATTGCTAAATGGGCTATTGAGCTCCTGCCGTTCGACATAACATACAAACCACGGCAGGCCATTAAGTCGCAAGTATTGGCGGACTTCGTCGCCGAATGGACAGAGGCCAAACTCCCTAAAGAGTACGACGCGTACTCAAATTGGATCATGCATTTCGACAGCTCTAAAATGCTGGCCGGATTGGGAGCAGGTGTCGTCCTGACATCCCCCACCGGAGACACGGTGCAGTACGTCCTCCAAATATTATACACAGACTCCAACAATGCATCCGAATACGAGGCTCTGTTGCATGGTCTTCGAATGGCAGTCTCCATGGGCATTAATGCCTCGAAGTGCGCGGGGACTCGAACCTCGCAATATCTCAGGTAAATGGAGACTTTGATGCCAAGGACCTGAAAATGGCGGCTTATCGCAATGCCGTCCTCAAAATGTCAGCTCGGTTCGAGGGGCTCGGAATTCCACCATGTGGTCAGAGAAAATAACCAAGCGGCTGATATCCTTGCCCACATCTGCACTAGACGCGACCCCGTCCCACCTAATATCTTCTTAGAAAGGTTGTTCAAGTCGTCCGTGGCATGGGAAGGGGAGTCCGGCACTATTAGTCCGGCTCCGAACACAACCCCAGATTCTGAACCTTCTGACATAATCGGAGGCTCTGCCACCGAAATAACGGATGTCATCGCCCCGTGGACCGAGCCCTTCTTGGCCTACCTTAATAGGCAAGAGCTCCCCGAGGACCAAAATGAGGCACGTTGTGCAAATGGTCTTATTATGAGCGGCATCAAACCCAGACTAGTGCGATCCTTGAAGGAATCAGACACGCATTGGGTCGAGGAACTCGACTTCGTACTCTGGGGGCTACGGACCATGCCGAATCGCACCACCGGATACACACCATTTTTTATGGTGTACGGCGCAGAAGCAGTGCTGCCCTGCGGCATAATTCATGACTCACCTTGCGTGCGCATGTATGAAGAGAAGGAAGCCGAGCTAGACCGGCAGGACAACTAAGATGCTTTGGAGGAGGAGCATGATGTTGCTAAAGCCTGTTCCGCATTCTATCAGCAACAGGCTCAAAGGTATCAAAGCAGAGAAGTACGGGCCAAAACTTATATCATTGACAAACTCGTTCTACGCCTACCTGAGAAGAAGAAGGACAATATCAAACCCAAGTGGGAGGGTCCCTTCATCATTGATAAAGTTCTCACTGGAGGAGCGTACCGTCTGCGCTGCACATCTGATAACAGACTCGAGCCGAACCCATGAAACGCGGCTAGACTCCGGAGATTCTACGCCTAGCGCCGAACCCAGTGTTCGTCTCCTTCACTCCGCTTCTTCAATTATGTTCCCTTTCCTCCTTTCTATCCCCTTTTTCCTTTTTTTACAGCCATAAAACTATACGCATGCCCTGAGCACTCCGGCCGCATTATGCATGCACACTATACCTGGGGGCTTCCTATTCGGAAGCTAAATATAACCACTTTAATGGCTTCTTGCCAGCCACATATGCATTTTCTTTCAATATGTGACTTTTCTTCACCATTATATGCATCGATATGACTTAAGTTTTGGCCATGCCGGGTTGCTTGGCTCTTGTATTTATGCCCTACGTTCCCGTTAATTCGGCTAGGACATAAGGGGAGCACCTCTGCGATTGTTACTGCCGGTTGAGCCGCATGTGTACCTCAGACTGGGTGAAGCCGAAAGCTAGCGTTCTTAAGGGAATATTCGGTCGGTGAACAAAAGATGTGTTGGAAATATGCCCTAGAGGAAATAATAAATTAGTTATTATTATTATATTTCCTTGTTCATGATAATCATTTATTATCCATGCTATAATTGTATTGATAGGAAACTCAGATACATGTGTGGGTACATAGACAACACCATGTCCCTAGTAAGCCTCTAGTTGACTAGCTCGTTGATCAATAGATGGTTACGGTTTCCTGACCATGGACATTGGATGTCGTTGATAACGCAATCACATCATTAGGAGAATGATGTGATGGACAAGACCCAATCCTAAGCCTAGCACAAAGATTGTGTAGTTCGTATGCTAGAGCTTTTCTAATGTCAAGTATCATTTCCTTGGACCATGAGATTGTGCAACTCCCGAATACCGTAGGAATGCTTTCAGTGTACCAAACGTCACAACATAACTGGGTGGCTATAAAGGTGCACTACGGGTATCTCCGAAAGTGTCTGTTGGGTTGGCACGAATCGAGACTGGGATTTGTCACTCCGTGTAACGGAGAGGTATCTCTGGGCCCACTCGGTAGGACATCATCATAATGTGCACAATGTGACCAAGGGGTTGATCACGGGATGATGTGTTACAGAAAGAGTAAAGAGACTTGCCGGTAACGAATTGAACAAGGTATCGGGATACCGACGATCGAATCTCGGGCAAGTACAATACCGCCAGACAAAGGGAATTGTATACGGGATTGATTGAGTCCTTGACATCGTGGTTCATCCGATGAGATCATCGTGGAACATGTGGGAGCCAACATGGGTATCCAGATCCCGTTGTTGGTTATTGACTGGAGAATGTCTCGGTCATGTCTGCATGGTTCCCGAACCCGTAGGGTCTACACACTTAAGGTTCGATGACGCTAGGGTTATAGGGAATAGATATATGTGGTTACCGAATGTTGTTCGGAGTCCCGAATGAGACCCCGGACATCAAGAGGAGTTCTGGAATGGTCCGAAGGTAAAGATTTATTTGTGGGAAGTCCTGTTTTGGTCTCCGAAAAAGTTTCGGGTGTTATCGGTAATGTACCAGGACCACCGGGAGGGTCCCGGGGGTCCACCAAGTGGGGCCACCGGCCCCAGAGGGCAGCATGGGCCAAGTGTGGGAGGGGACCAGCCCCAGGTGGGCTGGTGCGCCCCCCCACAAGGGCCCAAGGCGCCTAGGGTTTGGGGAGGGGGCGCACCCACCTTACTTGGGGGGCAAGTTTCCCCTCTCCCCCCCCCCTTGGCCGCCACCCTAGATGGGTTTTTGGGGGAGCCACACCCCTTGGGGTGGGAACCCTAAAGGGGTCACAGCCCCCTCCCTCTCCCCTATATATACTTGAGGTTTTGGGGCTGCCACATAAGATTTTCCACCTCTCCCTGGCACAGCCCTACCTCTCTTTCTCCTTGTCTCTCGCGGTGCTTGGCAAAGCCCTGCTAGATTACCACACTCCTCCATCACCACCATGCCGTTGTGCTGCTGCTGGACGGAGTCTTCCTCAACCTCTCCCTCTCTCCTTGCTGGATCAAGGCATGGGAGACGTCACCGGGCTGCACGTGTGTTGAACGCGGAGGTGCCGTCCGTTCGGCACTAGGATCTCCGGTGATTTGGATCACGATGAGTACGACTCCTTCAACCCCGTTCTCTTGAACGCTTCCGCTTAGCGATCTACAAGGATATGTAGATGCACTCCCCTCTCTGTCATTGCTAGTCTCTCCATAGATAGATCTTGCTGACTCGTAGGAAAATGTTGAATTTCTGCTACGTTCCCCAACTGTGGCATCATGAGCTAGGTCTATTGCATAGATTCTTTGCACGAGTAGAACACAAAGTAGTTGTGGGCATTGATTTTGTTCAATATGCTTACCGTTACTAGTCCAATCTTGATTCAGCGGCATTGTGGGATGAAGCGGCCCAGACCGACCTTACACGTACACTTACGTGAGACAGGTTCCACCGACTGACATGCACTTGTTGCATAAGGTGGCTAGCGGGTGCCAGTCTCTCCCACTTTAGTCGGATCGGATTCGATGAAAAAGGTCCTTATGAAGGGTAAATAGCAATTGACATATCACGTTGTGGTTTTTGCGTAGGTAAGAAACGTTCTTGCTAGAAACCCATAGCAGCTACGTAAAACATGCAAACAACAATTAGAGGACGTCTAACTTGTTTTTGCAGGGTATGCTATGTGATGTGATATGGCCAAGAAGAATGTGATGAATGATATGTGATGTATGAGATTGATCATGTTCTTGTAATAGGAATCACGACTTGCATGTCAATGAGTATGAAAACCGGCAGGAGCCATAGGAGTTATCTTAATTTATTGTATGACCTGCGTGTCATTGAACAACGCCATGTAATTACTTTACTTTATTGCTAACCGGTAGCCATAGTAGTAGAAGTAATAGTTGGCGAGACAACTTCATGAAGACACGATGATGGAGATCATGGTGTCATGCCGGTGACGATGATGATCGTGGAGCCCCGAAGATGGAGATCAAAAGGAGCAAAATGATATGGGCCATATCATGTCACTTTTTGATTGCATGTGATGTTTATCATGTTTATGCATCTTATTTGCTTAGAACGACGATAGTAAATAAGATGATCCCTCATTAAAATTTCAAGAAACTGTTCCCCCTAACTGTGCACCGTTGCGAAAGTTCATTGTTTCGAAGCACCACGTGATGATAGGGTGTGATAGATTCTAACGTTCACATACAACGGGTGTAAGCCAGATTTACACACGCGAAACACTTAGGTTGACTTGACGAGCCTAGCATCTACAGACATGGCCTCGGAACACAAGAGACCGAAAGGTCGAGCATGAGTCGTATAGTAGACACGATCAACATGAAGATGTTCACCGATGATGACTAGTCCGTCTCACGTGATGATCGGACACGGCCTAGTTGACTCGGATCGTGTAATCACTTAGATGACTAGAGGGATGTCTATCTGAGTGGGAGTTCATAAGATGAACTTAATTATCCCGAACATAGTCAAAAAGGTTTTCACAAATTATGTCGTTGCATACGCTTTAGTTCTACTATTTAGATATGTTCCTAGAGAAAATTTAGTTGAAAGTTAATAGTAGCAATTATGCGGACTGGGTCCGTAAACTGAGGATTGTCCTCATTGCTTCGTAGAAGGCTTGTGTCCTTAATGCACCGCTCAGTGTGCTAAACCTCGAACATCATCTGTGGATGTTGCAAACATCTGGCATACACGTTTTGATAACTACGTGATAGTTCAGTTAAACGGTTTAGAGATGAGGCACCAAAGACGATCTCGAAACGTCGCGGAACATGTGAGATGTTTTGAGGGCTGAAATTGGGATTTCAGGCTCGTGCCCACGTCAAGAGGTATAAGACCTCCGACGATTTTCTTAGCCTGCAAACTAAGGGAGAAAAGCTCAATCGTTGAGCTTGTGCTCAGATTGCCTGAGTACAGCAATCACTTGAATCGAGTGGGAGTTGATCTTCCAGATGAGATAGTGATGTTTCTCCAAAGTCATTGCCACCAAGCAGCTAGAGCTTCGTGATGAATTGTAACATATCAGGGATAGATATGACGATCCTTGAGATATTCGTGATGTTTGACACCGCAAAAGTAGAAATAAAGAAGGAGCATCAATTATTGATGGTTGGTGAAACCACTAGTTTCAAGAAGGGCAAGGGCAAGAAGGGATACTTCATGAAACGGCAAAGCAGCTGCTGCTCTAGTGAAGAAACCCAAGGTTGAACCCAAACCCGAGACTAAGTGCTTCTGTAATAAGGGGAACAGCCACTGGAACAGAATTACCCTAGATACTTGGTAGATAAGAAGGCAGGCAAGGTCGACGGAAGTATATTGGATATACATTATGTTAATGTGTACTTTACTAGTACTCCTAGTAGCACCAGGGTATTAGATACCAGTTCGGTTGCTAAGTGTTAGTAACTCGAAATAAAAGCTATAGAATAAAAGGAGACTAGCTAAAGGTGAGCTGACGATATGTGTCGGAATTTTTTCCAAGGTTGATACGATCAAGCATTGCACGCTCCCTCTACCATCGAGATTGGTGTTTGGTGTTTGCGTTGAGCATAGACATGATTGGATTATGTCCATCGCAATACGGTTATTCATTTAAGGAGAATAATGGTTACTCTGTTTATTTGAATAATACCTTCAATGGTCTTGCATCTAAAATGAATGGTTTATTGAATCTCGATCATAGTGATACACATGTTCATGCCAAAAGATATAAGATAGTAATGATAGTACCACCTACTTGTGGCACTGCTATGTAAGTCATATTGGTATAAAACGCATGAAAAAGCTCCATGTTTTGGACTCACTCGTTTTTGAAAAGTTTGAGACATGCGAACCATGTCTATTGGTGTATATGCATGAAGAAACTCCATGGAAATGGACTGTTTGGACTCACTTGATTTTGAATCACTTGAGACATGCAAATCATACCACATGCGCAAGATGACTAAAAGCCTCGTTTTCAGTAAAATGGAACAAGAAAGCAACCTGTTGGAAGTAATACATTTTGCTGTGTGCGGTCCAATGAGTGCCGAGGCATGCAGTGAATATCGTTATGTTCTTACTTCATAGATGATTTGAGTAGATGTTGAGTATATTTACTTGATGAAACACAAGTCTGAATTATTGAATGGTTCAAGTAATTTCAGAGTGAAGTTGAAGATCATCGTGACAAGAGGATAAAATGTCTATGATATGATCATAGAGATGACTATCTGAGTTACGAGCTTTGGCACGTAATTAAGACATTGTGGAAATTGTTTCACAATTAATACCGCCTGGAACACCATAGTGTGATGGTGTGTCCGAACATCATAGTTGCACCCTATTGGATATGGTGTGTACCATGATGTCTCTTATCGAATTACCACTATCGTTCATGGGTTAGGCATTAGAGACAACCGCGTTCACTTTAAATAGGGCACCACGTAATTCCGTTGAGATGACACCGTGTGAACTATGGTTTAGAGAAACCTAAGCTGTCGTTTCTTGAGAGTTTGGGGCTGCGACGCTTATGTGAAAAAGTTTCATCCTGATAAGCTCGAACCCAAAGCGGATAAATACATCTTCATAGGACACCCAAAAACAGTTGGATATACCTCCTAATTCAGATCCGAAAGAAATAGGGATTATTTCTTGAATCAGATCCTTTCTCGAGGAAAAGTTTGTCTCGAAAGAATTGAGGCAGAGGATGGTGGAGACTTGATGAGGTTATTGAACCGTCACTTCAACTAGTGTGTAGCAGGGCACAGGAAGTTGTTCCTGTGGCGCCTACACCAATTGATGTAGAAGCTTATGATAGTAATCATGAAGTATCGGATCAAGTCACTGTCGTACCTGGTAGGGTGACAAGGATGCGTACTACTTCAGAGTGGTACAGTAATCCTGTCTTGAAGGTCATGCTGCTATACAACAATGAACCTACGAGATATGGAGAAGCAATGGTGGGCCCATATTCCGACAAATGGTTAGAGGCCATGAAATCCGAGATAGGATCCATGTATCAGAACAAAGCATGGACTTTGGTGGACTTGCCCAATGATCGGCAAGCCATTGAGATAAATGGATCTTTAAGAAGAAGACGGACATGGACGGTAATGTCACCGTCTGTGAAGCTCGACTTGTGGCGAAGAGTTTTTCACAAGTTCAAGGAAGTTGACTACGATGAGATTTTCTCATTTGTAGCGATGCTTAAGTCCGTCAGAATCATGTTAGCATTAGCTGCATTTATGAAATCTGCCAAATGGATGTCAAAACGAGTTTCCTTACCAGTTTTTGTAAGGAAAGGTTCTATGCGATACAATCAGAAAAGTTTGTTGATCCTAAGGATGCTAAAAGGTATGCTAGCTCTAGCGATCCTTCTAAGGACTGGAGTAAGCATCTCGGAGTTGGAATGTACACTTTGATGAGATGATCAAAGATTTTGGGTTTATACAAAGTTTATGAGAAATTTGTATTTCCAAATAAGTGAGTGGGAGCACTATAGAATTTCTGATAAGTATATGTTGTTGACATATTGTTGATCAGAAATGATGTAGAATTTCTGGAAAGCATATAGGGTTATTTGAAAGGTGTTTTTCAATAGAAAACCTGGAATAAGCTGCTTGAACATTGAGCATCAAGATCTATGAGGATATATCAAAAACGCTAAATGGTACTTTCAAATGAGCACATACCTTGACATGATCTTGAAGGTGTTCAAGATGGATCAGTCAAAGAAGGAGTTCTTGTCTGAGTTGTAAGGTATGAAGATAAGAGTTAAAGCTCAACCACGACAGAAGAGAGAGAAAGGACGAAGGTTGTCCCCTATGCTACAGATGTAGGCTCTATAGTATGCTATGTTGTGTACCGCACCGGAAGTGTGCCTTGCCATGAGTCAGTCAAGGGGTACAAGAATGATCCAGGAATGGATCATTGGACAGCGGTCAAAATTGTCCTTTGAGTAAATAAAGGACATGTTTCTCGATTATGGAGGTGATAAAGAGTTCAGCGGAAAGGGTTACGTCGATGCAAGCTTTAACACCTATCTGAATGACTCTGAGTAGCAAACCGGATACGTATAGTGGAGCAACCATTTGGAATAGCTCCATGTGGAGCGTGGAAGCAACATTTACAATATGACATAGAGAATTGTGAAATACATACGGATCTGAATGTTGCAGGCCCGTTGACTAAAACCTCTCTCACAAACAAAACATGATCAAACCCTAGAACTCATTGAGTCTCAATCACATGGTGATGTGAACTAGTTTAGTGACACTAGTAAACTCTTTGGATGTTGGTCACATGGCGATGTGACTTGTCAATGTTAATCACATGGCGATGTGAACTAGATTATTGACTCTAGTGCAAGTGGCAGACTGTCGGAAATATGCCCTAGAGGCAATAATAAATTAGTTATTATTATTATATTTCCTTGTTCATGATAATCGTTTATTATCCATGCTATAATTGTATTGATAGGAAACTCAGATACATGTGTGGGTACATAGACAACACCATGTCCCTAGTAATCCTCTAGTTGACTAGCTCGTTGATCAATAGATGGTTACGGTTTCCTGACCATGGACATTGGATGTCGTTGATAACGCGATCACATCATTAGGAGAATGATGTGATGGACAAGACCCAATCCTAAGCCTAGCACAAAGATCGTGTAGTTCGTATGCTTGAGCTTTTCTAATGTCAAGTATCATTTCCTTGGACCATGAGATTGTGCAACTCCCGGATACCGTAGGAATGCTTTCGGTGTACCAAACGTCACAACGTAACTGGGTGGCTATAAAGGTGCACTACGGGTATCTCCGAAAGTGTCTGTTGGGTTGGCACGAATCGAGACTGGGGTTTATCACTCTGTGTAACGGAGAGGTATCTCTGGGCCCACTCGGTAGGACATCATCATAATGTGCACAATGTGACCAAGGGGTTGATCACGGGATGATGTGTTACGGGACGAGTAAAGAGACTTGCCGGTAACGAGATTAAACAAGGTATCGGGATACCGACGATCGAATCTCGGGCAAGTACAATACCGCTAGACAAAGGGAATTGTATACGGGATTGATTGTGTCCTTGACATCGTGGTTCATCCGATGAGATCATCGTGGAACATGTGGGAGCCAACATGGGTATCCAGATCCCGTTGTTGGTTATTGACCAGAGAATGTCTTGGTCATGTCTGCATGGTTCCCGAACCCATAGGGTTTACACATTTAAGGTTCGATGATGCTACGGTTATAGGGAATAGATATACGTGGTTACTGAATGTTGTTCAGAGTCCCGGATGAGATCCCGGACATCACAAGGAGTTCCAGAATGGTCCAGAGGTAAATATTTATATATGGGACGTCCTGTTTTGGTCACCGGAAAAGTTTCGGGTGTTATCGGTAATGTACTAGGACCACCGGGAGGGTCCCGGGGGTCCACCAAGTGGGGCCACCGGCCCCAGAGGACAGCATGGGCCAAGTGTGGGAGGGGACCAGCCCCAGGTGGGCTGGTGCACCCCCCCCCCCCACAAGGGCCCAAGGCACCTAGGGTTTGGGGAGGGGGCGCACCCACCTTACTTGGGGGGCAAGTTTCCCCTCTCCCCCCCCCTTGGCCGCCACCCTAGATGGGTTTTGGGGCAGCCGCACCCCTTGGGGTGGGAACCCTAAAGGGGGCGCAGCCCCCTCCCTCTCCCCTATATATACTTGAGGTTTTTGGGCTGCCACACATAAGGTTTTCCACCTCTCCCTGGCACAGCCCTACCTCTCTTTCTCCTTGTCTCTCGCGGTGCTTGGCGAAGCCCTGCTAGATTACCACGCTCCTCCATCACCACCATGCCGTTGTGCTGCTGCTGGACGGAGTCTTCCTCAACCTCTCCCTCTCTCCTTGTTGGATCAAGGCATGGGAGACGTCACCGGGCTGCACGTGTGTTGAACGCGGAGGTGTTGTCCGTTCGGCACTAGAATCTGCGGTGATTTGGATCACGATGAGTACGACTCCTTCAACCCTGTTCTCTTGAACGCTTCCGCTTAGTGATCTACAAGGATATGTAGATGCACTCCCCTCTCTCTCGTTGCTAGTCTCTCCATAGATAGATCTTGGTGACTCATAGGAAAACTTTGAATTTCTGCTACGTTCCCCAACAAG
Organism: Triticum aestivum; assembly: GCF_018294505.1. Classification (NCBI taxonomy): domain Eukaryota; kingdom Viridiplantae; phylum Streptophyta; class Magnoliopsida; order Poales; family Poaceae; genus Triticum; species Triticum aestivum. The sequence continues at coordinate 599,838,944 of NC_057807.1, forward strand.
ATGTTCTCGTTCATAACAACGAAAATACCCAGATGTTTTGTTTCCTGCGCTTCTGTTCGCAGTTTGGACATGCACATCGATGCATGCGTACCCAGAGAAAGGAACCCCTAACGAAACTATTCTCTCTGGAAGATGTTTCTTACAACCATGTAATATAACATAACTAGTTGGGTACTTGTCTGTTCAAGGACTTATGACCCCTACGCCTGGTTTCCACGCATACCCCGGTTTTTCATAACTGTGTGGGTATTCGGATACACCCCGGACTGACGGATCCGGGGGCTGAAGCGAAAAGGTCCGCCATGACAAGTGATTTTCAATCCGTCTAGGGAGTACATGAGCCCGTTCAAATTACATAATCATATCGACTTGTTGTACTCTTCCTCTATACCATCCAACAGGCTGTCTAGCTTAAAAACCTGCTGGGAATACTTTGCAGCTAACACTACTTGATCATATACCAAACTAATGGGTATCTCTTGTCCATCTGGCCCAGCTGGTCCGACTTCAGCCATATGGTTCGGGTCAGCCTTGGCGTATCGCGTCTTCACCATGGCCCAAGCTTCTCTCGCACGTTGCCGGCAAGCTGATATCTTCCATAATCAGAAGTGCCGCCGTGCTCCTTTGAGCATCTCTACAAGTTCGCTCATGCCTCCTGGCAGGGAAGCGGACGGCCACAAAGCCTGGGCAATACCCTGCATCACTTTCCGAGCTTGTTCGTGCAGTTGTGAAAGCTCTTGCAGCATATCGCCTGCGGAACTGGGCATCTCCTCTTCAGGGTGTCCCGTCAATATACCTACAGACATAACTCTGTTAATACGCCTCCTCGCCGAACTATACTACAGTTCATTCAAGCACTTACTATAAATGCCACGTCGAAGCCTCCGGTTCTCCTTCATGGAGTCCGCGAGTTGAGCCCGAACATCTTTCAATTCGACGCTCAGTCGGAGATTAGCATCTTGCAGCTTATTCTTCTCCTGAATGGATTGCGTCAGCACGCGTTCACCCGCCTTCAGCTGACTTCGCAGATGCAGCTCATTATCGCCAACATTCTCCGGATTTCCTCCGGGATTGTCTGCCGAATTCTTCGTCAGATATACAAACCATGCCGAACACACAAACTGGAAGAAGGAAATTATTACCAGAAGAAGCCTTTTTGGATTCTGCTTGTTCGGCTACATTGGCCTCCATCTGGGCCTTACACTCCTCCAGCTCTTGAGACAACTGGGTATTCTTCTCTACAAGAACCTATGCATTTAATGATCCTTAAATTAGTTGTGCCAACTGTTTCAAGTCTCAGGGGCTACTACTACACATACTTATGAAAATTCTCTTACTCGTATATCCTTCACATACTGGTATGTTGCTCTGGCAAGTCCATCTTGAGCAGTGCGGATATATGCGTATCCGAAATTGAAGGCATTGAACGCCTCTTCAAAAAAATACCACCGCGCAGTACGGCCGTCGGTGCCGGTGGTTCATGGCGCTCTCCACTTCTGAATTCGTGGCGGAAGGCATATCCGTATCCTCCGCAGGAGGACAGTTTGGCACTGTCCCCGCATCAGCCTCCGCCCGTGAATCCGGTCCAGGAATCCGGCTGCTGGAGGCGTGGCCGTTAGGGTCCCCGGACACAGTTCGGCGTTTCCTGTCAGGACATAATTAAAACCATAACGCCTCGACAAAAAGACCAAATAAACCACGGGGCAAGCTTAATGAATACCTCTGTGCCTGTGTATCGCCCCTAACCGCCTTCCTTTTAAGCCTACCTTGTCTAAGCGCCTCTTGCTGGGAGTCCCCCGCGGGTTCCGCACGGCGTCCCGACTGCCGTTTCTATAAAAGTATGGCATGTGATTATAAGGTACGGCAAAGCGAAGGAATCCTTTCGGAAGGTTGGAACCCCGACATTACTTACATGCAACACGGGAAGCAGTCCGGGATAATCCGCGATGATGGCCATTAAAGAGCTGCCACTGCTTGCCTGATAGAAAGTCCCGTCGACAAATTCCACGGATATGTCCGGATCTTCTTCAAATCCGGGGTCGAGAGCCCGGCCGGAATCCTCTGGCTGCGGAGAGGGGCTGTTGAACTCTTTCACGGCCTTCCTTAGTTCCTATTTTGAAATAACAAGGTAAATAATTGTGGCAAAGAAGGTAAGAACGAATAGAGTTGAGTAAAAGATGACAACTTACCCAGCTTCGGGGGTTGTACATGGAAAATCCATCTCACGGTTTATTGCGGAGGAACTCCTCTTCTTCTCCTTTGTACAATTCGGATAGTATCCTCGCCAAAGATGTGGCGGAGTCTGGAACTTTGCGACCATAGCGGGAGGCATCGTCTTCTCCATTGAAGTGCCACATGGGTTTCCCCCTATATTGAAGTGGCTGCACTCCCCTTATTATGCATATTGACATAACTTGGATTATTATCAATCCTGATTTGGCCAGGGTTTGTATCTGGCTCATCAGTTAGAAGACTTCCCTATTTTCTTCCTCCTTGGGGGCTTCGAGGGTGCCGGCTTTGGCGTTTCTTCGGCGGAGTATTGGTAAACTCAGGAAGGCCCATCCGGACTGGGTCCGGAAGGGGAACGTTATCAACATAAAACTACTCCGAGAGCTAGTCTTCGGACGCCTTCTTGGGAGTACCGGACAGGTATCCGGTCTGGGTGATGCGCCATATTTAAGCTCCGCCCACTTGATATATAGATCCCTCCTGGTTGCGGGGGACGAGGCAAAATAACCTCTTCCATAGCTCGAAATGAGCTTCGCAGCCCAGGAACAGCTCGCAGAGGGCAACGTAGCCCGCAATGTGCAGTATGGAGGCGGGGGTAAGATTATGCAATTGGAGACCATAGAACTCAAGGAGCCCGCGGAGGAATGGGTGGATTGGAAACCCGACGCCTCTTAGCAGATATGGGACAAGGCATACCCGCTCCCCCCGAGATGGGTTAGGGAATCTCTCCGCTTCCTCCCTGCCATTATAGGTGGCTAGTCCGGATCGGACGGGGACCATGTATGCGGGCGGAAGGAACCCTTTGTTCTGTAGCTCTATTAGGCGGCTGTGAGGGATGGAACACTTTTCCCAATCCCCTAGCTTCGAGCTGGGGGAGCGGCGAGCAGGGCTGCGGTGACCGGTCATGATGGGATGGCCTCTTTTGGGCACGCTCTACGGAATGCTTGCTTGGGGGAATATGGTGTGATTTGGATCTAAAGATCCCCATCTCCTCAAATAGACGGCTCACCTACGGGATTAGGGTGGCAAATGCAAAAATGCCCCGGACCCTCGTCTTAGATCGACACGTGGAGGTGGCCATTATTGAAGCACAGAAGCCGAGGAGTACAACCTTACTGGGAGGCCGGACACTATTCGCTACGATGGGTGCACCAGATTTGGAGAAGAACCCACCTTGTAATGCTGAAGATAATCTGCGCACCGGACTCATCGTCATTGAAGCCTAGTTCGGGGGCTACTGAGGGAGTCCTGGATAAAGGGGTATCCGGACAGCTGGACTATATACTTTGGCCGGACTGTTGGACTATGAAGATACAAGATAGAAGACTCCGTCCCGTGTCCGGATGGGACTCTCCTTGGCGTGGAAGGCAAGCTTGGCGATTCGGATGTAGATCTCCTCCTCTGTAAACCGACTCTGTGTAACCCTAGCCCCCTCCGGTGTCTATATAAACCGGAGGGTTTAGTCTGTAGGAAACAACAACAATCATACCATAGGCTAGCTTCTAGGGTTTAGCCTCTCTGATCTCGTGGTAGATCAACTATTTTAATACTCATATCATCAAGATCAATCAAGCAGGAAGTAGGGTATTACCTCCATCGAGAGGGCCCGAACCTGGTTAAACATTGTGTCCCCAGTCCCCTGTTACCATTAGCCTTAGACGCACAGTTCGGGACCCCCTACCCGAGATCCGCCAGTTTTGACACCGACAGTATCCTTCAAATTCTTCATAGTGATAATTTGATAATAATCCCAAGTTAGTCAACAAATATAGCTATGCTCCCCGGCAACGGTGCCTGAAAAAGATCTTGATAACCCACAAGTATAGGGGATCGCAACAATTTTCGAGCGTAGAGTATTCAAACCAAATTTATTGATTCGACACAAGGGGAGCCAAAGAATATTTGCAAGTATTAGCAGCTGAGTTTTCAATTCAACCACACCTGGAGATTAATTATCTGCAGCAAAGTGATCAGTAGCAAAGTAGTATGATAGTTTTGATAGTAGTAGCAACAACAATAGTGATGGTAACAGTGATGGCAATGATTTTGTAGCAATTTCAATAGTAACAATAGCAGTAGTAACTTAGCAGGAACAATATGAGAGAAATTCGTAGGCATTGGATCGGTGAATTCATTGGATGATATTCATCATATAACAATCATAACCTAGGGCAATACAGCACTAGCTCCAGTTCATAAATATAATGTAGGCTTGTATTCCTGTCACACCCTAGCTAGTCATGCATTAGAGTGTTGCATCATGTTTACTCCTTCATCAGAAACTTGAAATGGGGATCTGTGAAACCCTCAGAATCATTTTGAAAATGATCCAAACAAAAATTTCTCCAAAAGGGTCCAAGAAAATGCTCATGTGGCTCTCTGAAAATATTGGACAGAGATAAAAATCAAACCAATATTTTTAAGAGCTCATAGGTATTTATTTTGGGCATTTGGAATTAATGCATAAATATTTGCTTTGGAAATATATTAATTATATATATTAATATATGTCCAAATATTATGCCATTTATAAAGGAGCTCTGAAATAATATATCTAGCCCCTGCAAAAATTGGCATAAGTTAAATAAATGATTTAATATATTATTTAAATCAAAACAAATGTCAGAAATTAGAAAAACAGAAAAAAATAAAAGGGAGAAGCTTACCTGGGCTCCTCCCTGTGCAGCCCAGCCAGCTGGCCGGCCCAGCCAGCAGCCGGCCCAGCCCACCTCCCTCCTCTGTCGTCTTCGTCCTCGACAGAGGGAGGGGAGTGTGGCCGGCGCGCGCGCGCCACCGCGCCACGCCACCTCTCTCCCTGCTTGCCTGCCCTCCCCTCCTCGCTCGATGCCCCGGACGACGCCACGCCTCCCCCCTGCTCTCTCTCACTCGCCCTCGGCTCTTCCCTCCTCTCCCTCGCTCTCTCCCTCACACGGCCGAACACCACCGTCACCGCCGTTCACCATAGCAGCCATCTCCGGCCACCCCTCGCTCCCCCGACTAGCTCAGAAGCTCCGCCTCGACCCCCTCTTCCTCCCCACCGCTCCACGGGCCTCCGGAAGCCCTGCATCGCCGCCACGTCGCCGTTCCCCTCTTCGGGCTCCAACCATCATCGCCGTCAAATTCGCCGTCTCCAGCGCGTCTCCGAGTCCGCTTCGACGCCCACTGCAACCGCGGTGAGCCCCCGAGTCGTTTCCCCCTTCTCCCCTGGTCTCTTTCGACCTCTAGGCCTTAGCCCCACCTTGGCCGAGAGCTCCACGCCGCCGGCGATGTCGCCGTCGTGGCCACTGTCACCGTAGCGCCCAACCGAGCACACTATCGTGCTCCACGCCTCACTAGGAGCACGCAGCACGCACCAACGCCTCCCCAAACACCCTGCAACACCGACTCCGACCGCACCCGAACTCCGGCCGCCGCTCACGAGCTCGCCGTCGACGGTACCGGCCACCCCAGGCTCGGCCACCACCACCGTTCGACGCGCGGGAGCAAGAGCTCTCCAACGAGCCCAAGAACGGCCTTGCCCGTGCCCTGTAGCGCGATCCCGCATCGCGCCGCCGTCTCGGGCCTCGCCGGCGTCACGTCGCCGGTGGGTTTGACCCACTTTGACCACGGCAGGACCCCCCCCCCTGAGTCCCTGACAGGTGGGCCCAGCCCTGTAGCTAATTAGGATTAGCGCTAACCACTGTTAGTTAACCCCCTGACACTGACCAGTGGGCCCCAGCGCCACTAACCCCTAATTAGGATTAAACTAACCCTGTTTAACCCCCCTGTCACTGACGTGTGGGCCCCACACGTCAGGTTTGACCCCAGCCAGCCGCAGTTGACCACTGACGTCATGCTGACGTCATGCTGGCGCAATATTATAATTTCTGGATTTAATTTAAATTAGGAAATTCCAGAATATTATTTAAACTTCAAAAATTCATAACTTTTATTCTGTAACTCCAAATTGGACAAATTATATACGAAAAATGATCAGAAAAATCCAATCTATCCATCTGTACTATTTTCATGCATGATCAAACAAGTTAAATTGATGTTTTAAGCAGAACAAGGAAAAGCACTTTAAAAGGCCATATTTGAATTTGAAATTTGAATCCTTGATTCAAATTTGTTCAAACCCTTCTGGTTTTAGTTGCATTAGCCCAACACACTCATATTGCTATGTTTCATGCATGCATCATATTGTTGCACATTGTTTGGTGATGGTTGTGTATCGGTGTCCTTTGCGACAGGTTCTGCCTCCGAGGAGTACCGTGATTACCCTAACGAAGAACCGTATCAGTGCATCGAACCATCAGGCAAGCAACCAACCATTTGATCATATCGATACAATCCCATGTTCTCGCTCCTGCTCTCTTTTACTGCATTAAGACAACGCGATTCAAACTGCTGTGTGCTACGGTAGTTGAACCCATTTCCTCTGCATGACCTGTCATTGCCACGGTAACTAGATGAAACCCACTAGCATGTGTAGGAGTTGATTGAGCCCTATGTATGTGTTGTTCCTACCTTGCTATGCCTGCTATGCTTAGAGTCGTGTCAGGTTTGGTTCATCTGGGTGATGGGCTAGAGTGAAATGATTATGTCGGTAATGAGAGTGGTGTGGTGAACACGATTTGGTAAAGGTATCGATGAGAGGCCATGTAGGAGTACATGGTGGGTTGTTTCATTGAAGCTGACCTTAAGCACTGAGATCTGTATGTGTGATTTAAGACACAGCTACTACCATGCATTGGGCCCTGAAATATGACCCCGCTCGACTTCTTATTCACCCTAGCTCTCTGTCCAGGAGTTGCAAGTAGTTTCTGGTGTTTGTAGCCTACTGGAGGCCGTGGACAGCGCTGACCGTAGGGGTGGGCTGTGATGCGGTAGGTACGTGGCCGGGTGTACCGAATACCCGTTAGGTATCTCGGGAACCCTGTTCACATCGTTCGGGGCCGTATGGGAAACCTCGACCGGACTCCCTGCGGATGGAACCTGAATAGGCGATAAACCTGGACTAGAGGCTTAAGTGTTTAGGTAGGTCGTGGTCTACACCCACGTCGGCTTTCGCTTGAAGTCTGCCGAGCACATGTCGTGTGCAGACGCTAAGTGGTGGAAACATGTATGAAGAAGTACACCCCTGCAGGGTTATCATAATCTATTCGAATAGCCGCGTCCGCGGTAAAGGACTACTTGGTTGCCTATACAGTTCATAGACAAGTAAATGGAAACTGCTAAAAGCCTCAAGATAAGTGTGAGTGCCGAGGATGGCTCTTCCGTAGGAAGACGGAGGCGGATCCTCGGTAGTGTATTGAATTGGTGAGTAGTGGACTCGTGTGCGCAAAACCATTTCAAGTTGGAGTATCGTAGGATAGCCTAGCCAAGAGTCAAAGCTGGCTTGCTGCAATAACTCCACCAACCCTTCTTGATAACATGCATGTATGTAGGATTTGATGTAAGTCTTGCTGAGTACCCTTGTACTCATGTTGCTTTAATCTACATTTTTACAGAAGACGCTGCAACCCCTTCTGATGGGTTCTATGTAGACGTTGACATCAACGAGTAGGCTAAAGACCCAGGTGGTGACCCTGAGCTTGTGAAGGACCACGTAGTATAGCTAGGCTTTCCAAGCCTCTTTTATTTTACTAGTTGTCTGTACTCAGACAAGTTACTTCCGCTGTTGGTTTGTATGACTGTATGACTTGTATGTTGGGTCGTGAGACCCGTACCTTTGTGTATGTTATGTATGGCTCCCTGAGCCTTAAATAAACTACTTGTGTCGTAGAGTCATGTTGTGATGCTTCGTTGTATTTGCACATATCGAGCATATTGTGTGTATGATTGAAATGCTTGGTATGTGTGGGATCTGACTATCTAGTTGTTTATCTTTAGTAGCCTCTCTTACCGGGAAATGTCTCCTAGTGTTACCGCTGAGCCATGGTAGCTTGCTACTGCTCTGGAACACTTAGGCTGGCCGGCATGTGTCCTTCTTCGTTCCTGTGTTTGTCCCTTCAGGGAAATGTCACGCTTTGAGTACCGGAGTCCTGTTAGCCCGCTACAGCCCGGTTTACCGGAGTCCTGCTAGCCCAGTGCTACAGCCCGGACCCACTTGCTGATGACCGACACGTTCGAAGCTGGGTCATGGATGCCTGTCCCTGTAAGTCTGTGCCACTTTGGGTTTACGACTAGTCATGTCAGCCCGGGCTCTTTATCATATGGATGCTAGCGACACTATCATATACGTGAGCCAAAAGGCGCAAACGGTCCCGGGCAAAGGTAAGGCGACACCCGTGGGGATACCGTGCGTGAGGCCACAAAGTGATATGAGGTGTTACCGGCTAGATCGATGTGACATCGAGTCGGGGTCCTGACAGCGTTGGCATCAGAGCCGGACTGCCTGTAGGTTCTCCAAGCCAAACTGGTCGATGTTGAGTCTAGAAATTCTTTAGTTATATGTAGGGGAATTGATTGTGGGATGGAACGTAAGGCTCTTTTTACTCCTTTATCTCATGACATTCTAATCTGAGTCAGTCCATTCTTCCACCGGGGGTTAAGGAATTAGGATCTATTCTCTCTATCAGGATCACGTGTTACAAATCAGTAGTACCTTATAAGTTTGATGGATACAAGCCTAGTTCAGTTCTACTACCACATTATGTTGTTAGAATGGATTCAGAACTTTGATATGATGATGTTGAGTGCGTACGAAATCCTTTGTCAAATGTCTCAAAATCCTTCTTGAGCATTTACAGCTGTTATGCTGCCGAAATTTTGCTAGAAATTCTAATGCCTTTGCATTATGATTGTGCTTTCAGATGGCCACTCGCGACCTCAATCAAGTGGTTCGCCTGACTCGATGCCTAGATGTACCCGGCCATACTGCCAAGTTGGTCAGGGTAATGACTGAGGCTGGATACCGCTGGTATCCTGAGTACACGGTCGAAGAGCAATTCCGAGACTTTAATCAAAGCCAGTATCTCTGCACTGTCAGGATATTTCCATCTTATCCTGGATCCACCGAGCCTCTTCACTGCTCCTAGGGGTTACTATTGAGATGGCTGTGCAGGACGCCGCCTACTCTATGATGACCATTATGCGAGTCAGATCTGGTCTATTTCGGGACTCTGATTTCCGGTATATGCCAGGATCACTTCCGGGAGCACAAGGGTATCTCCAGGCTATCTATGCTGACCCCACCCAGGAGGATTCACAGACTCGCACCACTGCTGAGATGCTCGAGGATAAGGACCGTGAAAATCGGGCTTGAGGTTAGAGCTCTTCAATACCCGTGCTGACCATTGGGCCACATTGACTCGGTTCGCACCGGCGGTGCAAGCTGGATGTTCAGATATGCGCGATCTCTATCCTATGAGATCTGCTCTGCCAGACGTGATGGTTTGGCGTGATGTAGGAGGCATCACCCCACCTCGCGGGCCTCGCAGGCCACCGTCTGTTGGTCCAAGACCTCATCCTAGCCCCTATGGTCCACAAGCTCCGCGAGATCGTCTGTTTCCGGATGATCATGTTGAGCTTCCAGGCTATGGAGGTGACTTCTACGAGGACTACTACGGATCGGTCTGAGTTAGTGGTAGTATCACTAGTTCGCACTAGCTGTGTCGTCTATCGTCCCGCGTGACTCGTGGGATATGACCTAGTTTGTACTCCTTCCGGAGGTGTAGAAAAATAATGTATAGGAGCTTGGAATGCCTCCAATGAGATGTAATCCTCTTTCACCGTAATAGTACTTTGTTTGGTCTTGTACTAAACCCTGTATGGTGTGTATGACGATGGAATAAAGAAGCAGTTTCTGTATTTACCATGTCATACGGATGATCATCTTGCATTCCGAATTATTCCTTACATTCTATATCCTATGTCGGAATTTTATCATTCTGACTAAATCATTGTCTTGTTTACCTAGGATGGTCAACACGCGCGCTAACCCTGCTTCTCAAGAGCAGGCCGAAGGCAGTGAAGCCAGGGATGCAAATCTGCCTCATCCTCCTTCACTAGCCGAGGTTATGATGGAAGCTGAGAGAAACAAGCGGGAGACCAACCGTTTGTTAGAGCGTATTGAACAGAACACGACACACCATCAGAGGACTAACGTGGTGTCACTCAGTGATTTCATCAAATTACATCCACCCACGTTCCACCACTCCGTCGAGCCTCTCGACGCTGATGACTGGCTTCGCAGTATTGCTCACAAACTGCGTTCCGCGCTGGTAGCGGAGGCTGACAAGGTCACCTTTGCTGCATATCATCTTGAAGGCCCCGCCAGTCTATGGTGGGAGAATTATGGAGCTATGCGCCCGGCGGGCCATGTCACTACTTGGGCTGAATTCAGCGAGGCTTTCCGTGAACATCACATTCCGGAGGGTCTCATGGACCGTAAACGTGAAGAATTTTGCAGTTTCACCCAAGGCCGACTTTCTGTGGATGTTTACAGCAGGGAGTTCGGTAATCTCGCACGATATGCAACCGAGGAAGTTTCTACTGACGCCAAGAAGCAAGCAAGGTTCCGTAAGGGCCTTAGTCCTGAGCTTCACCGTGACCTCCGTCTGCATGAGTGCACATCTTTTCAGAAACTTGTCAACAAAGCCATCAGTGCTGAAACTGGTCAGACTGACTATGACGCAACACGCAAGCATGGCCGTGACATGGGTTCCTCATCCGGTGCTGGTCCTCAGAAGCGCCGCGTGTGGGTACCCAACACCGCCCTGCCACCCAGGTTCACACCGAGGCCATCTTTCCAGGCGCCTCGCCCTGTTCAACAGTCTGCCCCGGCCAAGCCCTATGGGGGTCCAACCAACAATGCTCCTCCACGTACCAGTTCCGTGACTTGTTTCAAGTGTGGGGAATCTGGTCACTATATGCGTGAGTGTCCCCAGACCAACCCCAATCAATCTGCTAAAGCTGTTGGCCGTGGCAAGCCGACAGGAAAAATATTCCACGCCAAGCCGGTCACCGCTTCACGTGGCCATGTCAACTGTATCTCTGCCGAAGAAGCTCAAGAGGATCCCAACGTCGTTCTTGGTACGCTTCTTGTTAATTGCCACCCGGCATCTGTTCTTTTCGATACAGGAGCCTCTCATTCTTTTATATCCGAAAGTTATGCTCGTTTGCATAACGTTGCATTCTGTGACATGCCATCCACCATGGAAATTTCTACCCCTGGTTCTAGATGGCAGACCTCTAGGGTAAGTTATGGAAATGAAATCCAAGTCGACAGACTTGTTTTCCTCGCGTCTTTGATAGCCCTTAAATCTTCAGATATTAATATCATTCTGGGTATGGACTGGATGTCGGCTCATCATGCCCAAATCGATTGCTTCTCTAGGACTGTTCAACTCACCCATCCTTCGGGAAAGATAGTCAATGTCTTGACCCGAATAGCCAAGCGACAATTATATTCTCTTAACGCCAGCCCTTTGCCAGACCTTGAGGACGTTTTGGTAGTCCGTGACTTCCCGGATGTCTTTCCAGAGGAATTGCCAGGTGTCCCACCTGACAGGGAAGTTGAGTTCGTAATAGACCTCATTCCAGGAACCGTTCCGATTGCTAGAAGACCTTATAAGATGGCACCCCTAGAACTAGCCGAGCTTAAGAAACAACTCGATGAGTCCTTGAAAAAGGGTTTCATCCGACCTAGCTCATCTCCGTGGGCTTGCCCCGTCCTATTCGTCAAGAAGAAGGATGGTACGGACCGGATGGTTGTAGATTACCGACCTGTCAATCTGGTCACAATCAAGAACAAATATCCGCTTCCCAGGATCAACGACCTGTATGATCAGCTCGCTGGATCCTCAGTCTTCTCCAAGATGGATTTGAGGTTGGGCTACCATCAAATCAAAATCAGAAACGGGGACATTCCTAAAACGGCCTTTGTTACTCATTATGGCCAATACGAGTACACCGTCATGTCCTTCGGTTTAACCAACGCTCCAGCCACCTTTTCTCGGTTAATGAACTCAATCTTCATGGAGTATTTGGATAAATTCGTCGTAGTTTACCTCGATGATATACTCATCTACTCCAAGAACGAGGAAGAACATGCCGAACATCTAAGGCTAGTGTTGCAGAAACTTCGAGAGCATCGCCTTTATGCCAAATTTTCTAAATGTGAATTCTGGTTGCCAGAAGTGACCTATCTGGGTCATGTAATATCTGGTAAAGGTATTGCTGTTAACCCTGAGCGAGTTCAAGCCGTCCTTAATTGGACTCCACCTGAATCGGTCAAGCAAGTTCGGAGCTTTCTGGGCTTAGCGAGCTATTGTCGTCGCCTTGTCGAGAACTTCTCCAAAGTTGCTAAACCTCTAACCGAACTCCTCAAGAAAGATAAGAAGTTCGAGTGGACTCCACAATGTGAGCACAGCTTTCAGGAACTGAAAAGACGCCTGACTTCTGCTCCCGTACTGGTACCGCCAGACTTCTCCAAGTACTTTGTTATCTACTGCGACGCCTCGCGACAAGGACTAGGTTGCATTCTCATGCAAGATCGACACGTAATTGCCTACGCTTCACGGCAATTGCACCCACATGAGGAGAATTATCCTACTCATGATCTAGAGCTTGCAGCCGTAGTCTATGCACTTAAAACCTGGCGACATTACCTCCTCGGTAATCGTTGCGAAATATTCACTGATCACCAAAGTCTGAAGTACATCTTCACCCAACCGGATTTGAATCTCAGGCAAAGACGTTGGGTCGAGTTGATCACAGATTTCGACTTAGGAATAACCTACACCCCAGGGAAAGCCAACGTCATGGCTGATGCGCTAAGTCGTAAATCTTATTGTAACAATCTGATGTTACAACAAAGTCAACCGCTTCTCCATGAGGAATTTCGGAAGCTTAACCTTCACATTGTTCCTCAAGGATTTCTTTCCACCTTGGTGGCGAAACCTACTCTTACGGATCAAATCATTGCTGCCCAGAAGCGAGATAAGGGAATAGCTAAGATCAAGGAGAACATTGCTAGCGGAGGTGCTAGTTGTTTCTCCACAAATGATCATGGTGTTGTGTACTTTGAGAACCGTCTAGTGGTTCCCAAGAACCAGCATCTACGGCAGTTGATCCTTAAGGAGGCTCATGAATCTCCTCTCACCATTCATCCCGGTAGTACTAAGATGTATCAGGACCTACGCCAGAGGTTCTGGTGGACTAGGATGAAGAGAGAAATTGCTCAGTATATTGCTAATTGCGACGTCTGTCGTCGTGTAAAAGCAGAGCATCAATGGCCTGCTGGCACCCTTCAACCCCTAGCTATTCCTGAATGGAAATGGGATAAAATTGGTACGGATTTCATTACCGGTTTTTCCCAGGACCAAGAGAGGGAATAATGCTATTTTCGTCATGGTCGATCGCCTTTCCAAAGTAGCCCATTTCTTACCTGTTCGTGAGAGTATAACCGCTAGTCAGCTGGCAGACTTATACATCTCCCGAATAGTGTCCCTCCATGGTGTTCCTTTGGAAATTAACTCGGATCGAGGAAGTCTTTTCACCTCTCGATTTTGGGAAAGTTTCCAAAATGCTATGGGAACTCGTCTCTCCTTTAGCACCGCCTTCCACCCTCAGTCGAGTGGTCAAGTGGAACGCGTCAACCAGATTCTAGAAGACATGCTTCGAGCCTCTGTTATCTCATTCGGAATGGACTGGGAGAAGTGCCTTCCATTTGCCGAATTCGCTTACAACAACAGCTATCAATCTAGCTTGGGTAAAGCCCCTTTTGAAGTTCTCTATGGACGACGGTGTCGAACACCCCTTAACTGGTCAGAGACCGGGGAAAGACAATTCTTTGGCCCGGATATGATTCAGGAAGCAGAAGAACAAGTTCGTATCATTCGTGAAAAGTTGAAAACAGCCCAATCCCGTCAAAAGAGTCAATATGACCGAAAGCATAAGGCTATGACTTTCGAGGTTGACGAGAAGGCTTATCTTCGGGTCACCCCTCTGAAGGGAACCCATCGTTTCGGTATCAAAGGCAAATTGGCTCCTCGTTACATTGGACCTTTTCGCATTCTCGCCAAACGAGGAGAAGTTGCCTACCAGCTGGAACTACCTCCGCATCTCTCCAGAGTCCACGATGTCTTCCATGTTTCTCAACTCAGGCGTTGCTTCTCGGATCCTATCCGTGAAGTGGACCACGAAACGCTTGATCTCCAAGATAATCTTACATATCGAGAGTACCCCGTTCGTATCCTCGATCAGGCCGAACGTATCACCCGACGTCAGAACATCAAGTTCCTCAAAGTACAATGGTCGCACCATTCTGAGGATGAAGCAACTTGGGAAAGGGAGGATCGTCTTCGACTCGAGTACCCCGCCTTCTTCCCGGAGGAACCCAAATCTCGGGACGAGATTCTTTTGAGTGGGGGTGAGTTGTCACACCCTAGCTAGTCATGCATTAGAGTGTTGCATCATGTTTACTCCTTCATCAGAAACTTGAAATGGGGATCTGTGAAACCCTCAGAATCATTTTGAAAATGATCCAAATAAAAATTTCTCCAAAAGGGTCCAAGAAAATGCTCATGTGGCTCTCTGAAAATATTGGACAGAGATAAAAATCAAACCAATATTTTTAAGAGCTCATAGGTATTTATTTTGGGCATTTGGAATTAATGCATAAATATTTGCTTTGGATATATATTAATTATATATATTAATATATGTCCAAATATTATGCCATTTATAAAGGAGCTCTGAAATAATATATCTAGCCCCTGCAAAAATTGGCATAAGTTAAATAAATGATTTAATATATTATTTAAATCAAAACAAATGTCAGAAATTAGAAAAACAGAAAAAAATAAAAGGGAGAAGCTTACCTGGGCTCCTCCCTGTGCAGCCCAGCCAGCTGGCCGGCCCAGCCAGCAGCCGGCCCAGCCCACCTCCCTCCTCTGTCGTCTTCGTCCTCGACAGAGGGAGGGGAGTGTGGCCGGCGCGCGCGCGCGCCACCGCGCCACGCCACCTCTCTCCCTGCTTGCCTGCCCTCCCCTCCTCGCTCGATGCCCCGGACGACGCCACGCCTCCCCCCTGCTCTCTCTCACTCGCCCTCGGCTCTTCCCTCCTCTCCCTCGCTCTCTCCCTCACACGGCCGAACACCACTGTCACCGCCGTTCGCCATAGCAGCCGTCTCCGGCCACCCCTCGCTCCCCCGACTAGCTCAGAAGCTCCGCCTCGACCCCCTCTTCCTCCCCACCGCTCCACGGGCCTCCGGAAGCCCTGCATCGCCGCCACGTCGCCGTTCCCCTCTCCGGGCTCCGACCATCATCGCCGTCGAATTCGCCGTCTCCAGCGCGTCTCCGAGTCCGCTTCGACGCCCACTGCAACCGCGGTGAGCCCCCGAGTCGTTTCCCCCTTCTCCCCTGGTCTCTTTCGACCTCTAGGCCTTAGCCCCACCTTGGCCGAGAGCTCCACGCCGCCGGCGATGTCGCCGTCGTGGCCACGGTCACCGTAGCGCCCAACCGAGCACACTATCGTGCTCCACGCCTCACTAGGAGCACGCAGCACGCACCAACGCCTCCCCAAACACCCTGCAACGCCGACTCCGACCGCACCCGAACTCCGGCCGCCACTCACGAGCTCGCCGTCGACGGTACCGGCCACCCCAGGCTCGGCCACCACCACCGTTCGACGCGCGGGAGCAAGAGCTCTCCAACGAGCCCAAGAACGGCCTCGCCCGTGCCCTGTAGCGCGATCCCGCATTGCGCCGCCGTCTCGGGCCTCGCCGGCGTCACGTCGCCGGTGGGTTTGACCCACTTTGACCACGGCAGGACCCCCCCCCCTGAGTCCCTGACAGGTGGGCCCAGCCCTGTAGCTAATTAGGATTAGCGCTAACCACTGTTAGTTAACCCCCTGACACTGACCAGTGGGCCCCAGCGCCACTAACCCCTAATTAGGATTAAACTAACCCTGTTTAACCCCCCTGTCACTGACGTGT
The DNA here is from genome assembly GCF_018294505.1 of Triticum aestivum. Lineage (NCBI taxonomy): Eukaryota > Viridiplantae > Streptophyta > Magnoliopsida > Poales > Poaceae > Triticum > Triticum aestivum. Next base: position 599,855,097 of record NC_057807.1, read on the forward strand.
GGGCCCCACACGTCAGGTTTGACCCCAGCCAGCCGCAGTTGACCACTAACGTCATGCTGACGTCATGCTGGCGCAATATTATAATTTCTGGATTTAATTTAAATCAGGAAATTCCAGAATATTATTTAAACTTCAAAAATTCATAACTTTTATTCTGTAACTCCAAATTGGACAAATTATATATGAAAAATGATCAGAAAAATCCAATCTATCCATCTGTACTATTTTCATGCATGATCAAACAAGTTAAATTGATGTTTTAAGCAGAACAAGGAAAAGCACTTTAAAAGGCCATATTTGAATTTGAAATTTGAATCCTTGATTCAAATTTGTTCAAACCCTTCTGGTTTTAGTTGCATTAGCCCAACACACTCATATTGCTATGTTTCATGCATGCATCATATTGTTGCACATTGTTTGGTGATGGTTGTGTATCGGTGTCCTTTGCGACAGGTTCTGCCTCCGAGGAGTACCGTGATTACCCTAACGAAGAACCGTATCAGTGCATCGAACCATCAGGCAAGCAACCAACCATTTGATCATATCGATACAATCCCATGTTCTCGCTCCTGCTCTCTTTTACTGCATTAAGACAACGCGTTTCAAACTGCTGTGTGCTACGGTAGTTGAACCCATTTTCCTCTGCATGACCTGTCATTGCCACAGTAACTAGATGAAACCCACTAGCATGTGTAGGAGTTGCTTGAGCCATATGTATGTGTTGTTCCTACCTTGCTATGCCTGCTATGCTTAGAGTCGTGTCAGGTCTGGTTCATCTGGGTGATGGGCTAGAGTGAAATGATTATGTCGGTAATGAGAGTGGTGTGGTGAACACGATTTGGTAAAGGTATCGATGAGAGGCCATGTAGGAGTACATGGTGGGTTGTTTCATTGAAGCCGACCTTAAGCACTGAGATCTGTATGTGTGATTTAAGACACAGCTACTACCATGCATTGGGCCCTGAAATATGACCCCGCTCGACTTCTTATTCACCCTAGCTCTCTGTCCAGGAGTTGCAAGTAGTTTCTGGTGTTTGTAGCCTACTGGAGGCCGTGGACAGCGCTGACCGTAGGGGTGGGCTGTGATGCGGTAGGTACGTGGCCGGGTGTACCGAATACCCGTTAGGTATCTCGGGAACCCTGTTCACATCGTTTGGGGCCGTATGGGAAACCTCGGCCGGACTCCCTATGGATGGAACCTGAATAGGCGATAAACCTGGACTAGAGGCTTAAGTGTTTAGGTAGGTCGTGGTCTACACCCACGTCGGCTTTCGCTTGAAGTCTGCCGAGCACATGTCGTGTGCAGACGCTAAGTGGTGGAAACATGTATGAAGAAGTACACCCCTGCAGGGTTATCATAATCTATTCGAATAGCCGCGTCCGCGGTAAAGGACTACTTGGTTGCCTATACAGTTCATAGACAAGTAAATGGAAACTGCTAAAAGCCTCAAGATAAGTGTGAGTGCCGAGGATGGCTCTTCCGTAGGAAGACGGAGGCGGATCCTCGGTAGTGTATTGAATTGGTGAGTAGTGGACTCGTGTGCGCAAAACCATTTCAAGTTGGAGTATCGTAGGATAGCCTAGCCAAGAGTCAAAGCTGGCTTGCTGCAATAACTCCACCAACCCTTCTTGATAACATGCATGTATGTAGGATCTGATGTAAGTCTTGCTGAGTACCCTTGTACTCATGTTGCTTTAATCTACATTTTTACAGAAGACGCTGCAACCCCTTCTGATGGGTTCTATGTAGACGTTGACATCAACGAGTAGGCTAAAGACCCAGGTGGTGACCCTGAGCTTGTGAAGGACCACGTAGTATAGCTAGGCTTTCCAAGCCTCTTTTATTTTACTAGTTGTCTGTACTCAGACAAGTTACTTCCGCTGTTGGTTTGTATGACTGTATGACTTGTATGTTGGGTCGTGAGACCCGTACCTTTGTGTATGTTATGTATGGCTCCCTGAGCCTTAAATAAAGTACTTGTGTCGTAGAGTCATGTTGTGATGCTTCGTTGTATTTGCACATATCGAGCATATTGTGTGTATGATTGAAATGCTTGGTATGTGTGGGATCTGACTATCTAGTTGTTTATCTTTAGTAGCCTCTCTTACCGGGAAATGTCTCCTAGTGTTACCGCTGAGCCATGGTAGCTTGCTACTGCTCTGGAACACTTAGGCTGGCCGGCATGTGTCCTTCTTCGTTCCTGTGTCTGTCCCTTCGGGGAAATGTCACGCTTTGAGTACCGGAGTCCTGTTAGCCCGCTATAGCCCGGTTTACCGGAGTCCTGCTAGCCCAGTGCTACAGCCCGGACCCACTTGCTGATGACCGACACGTTCGAAGCTGGGTCATGGATGCATGTCCCTGTAAGTCTGTGCCACTTTGGGTTTACGACTAGTCATGTCAGCCCGGGCTCTTTATCATATGGATGCTAGCGACACTATCATATACGTGAGCCAAAAGGCGCAAACGGTCCCGGGCAAAGGTAAGGCGACACCCGTGGGGATACCGTGCGTGAGGCCGCAAAGTGATATGAGGTGTTACCGGCTAGATCGATGTGACATCGAGTCGGGGTCCTGACAATTCCGCAAATATTCATACGTGCTTATGGAAAGAAATTGCATGACATCTTTTGTCCTATCCTCCCGAGACAGCGGGGTTGAGGGTAAAACATAAAAGACACCCTGGCTTTTCACATTCGCGCGACGCGTGGAAGAAGGCCATTATTGGGCGTGGACGCCAAGACGCGCAACATTGATGAGGAAGCCGGACACTGTTCGGCAGGTACGTAGAACTTGAAGGAGAACCCGCCTTGCAACGCCGAAGACTACACACATGCTGGACTTATCGTCATTGAAGCCTGGTTCGGGGGCTACTGAGGGAGTCCCGGATTAGGGGGTGTCCGGATAGCCGGACTACCATCATTGGCCGAACTATCATCGGCCGGACTATCATCATCGACCGGACTCCAAGACTATGAAGATACAAGATTGAAGACTTCGTCCCGTGTCCGGATGGCACTTTCCTTGGCGTGGAAGGCAAGCTTGGCGATACGGATATGTAGATCTCCTACCATTGTAACCAACTCTATGTAACCCTAGCCCTCTCCGGTGTCTATATAAACCGGATGGCTCTAGTCCGTAGGACACAACAACAACAACCATTACAATCATACCATAGGCTAGCTTCTAGGGTTTAGCCTCCTTGATCTCGTGGTAGATCCACTCTTGTAAACATCCACAATATCAATATCAATCAAGCAGGACGTAGGGTTTTACCTCCACCAAGAGGGCCCGAACCTGGGTAAAACATCGTGTCCCTTGTCTCCTGTTACCATCCGCCTAGACGCACAGTTCGGGACCCCCTACCCGAGATCCGCCGGTTTTGACACCGACATTGGTGCTTTCATTGAGAGTTCCTCTGTGCTGTCACCGATAGGAAGGATGCCTCCTCCCGTCTTCAAGGACGGTATTTTCGCCAAAGGACCCTTGGCCACAAGCCAAACTATCCGGCTACGTGGTTTTCTTATGACCACCTGTCCGGCCACCGCTTCGACAATGACCTCTCAAGTCGTCAAAAGCAATCTTCACGTCCGCTCGGAATTCGCCGAGCGGCTGGATCCAATAGAGCTCTCGTCCGTAAACGAGCTCTTGGATCGCATCGCTGCCCTGGGAGTCGCTACAGACTACAGTCAGATTGGGCTTAAAACCGATCTGAGAGAGATTAACTCCCCCCAGGTCACCCACCACGTTGCAGTGGTAGAGGAACAATGCGGCGACTCTTCTCCTGTATTGAAAACTAGTCAGGTCCGGGATCCCGAACCCCCCATGCCGGATTCCCGCAGAGGGACGGACTTCGATCAAGCACTGAACTTAAAGTCAGGCATCGGACCAGACTCGTTGGACAACGTCCAGCAATCCAGGCTTCCAAATTTGGAAACTTCTCGGCCTTCGAGCCTTGAGATGGGTAGGGTTCCGGACTTAATTCCACCCACCCGCCTAGACATATGCGATCTATCTCTAATCCGGGAAGAGCCCGCGGAGACAGTACATCACTACTGGGCCAGATTCCTCCTGGTTATGGACAGGATAAAGGACTGCCGAGAGGAAAACGCAATCTCAATTTTTTGCAATAATTGCACGGGCGAGGGAATCTTGAACGCCATCAGCCGTCGTGAAATTACACGCTTCGCTGACCTGGCGTCCATAGTACGAAAGTACTGTGCGATGGAGAGTTTCTGGACAACTGAAAATAAGTTTTGGGACAATCCGGCCCCGAATACAACCCTAGTCCGCAACAAAAGGGTGCATTACACTCAGGCACCAGATACAAAAAACAAAAAGCAAAAACCCCATAAAGGGCACGGAACCGTACTGGAGGGATGGCTTAACGGACCCTGTAAAATTCACAATACAGAAGGCGCCGTCCCAACACATAGCCTTCGAGCATGTTGGATATTACGGCAGGTGGCCAAAAGTGGAGAGGAGCTTCTAGCCCCGGAAAACCACTCCAACAACATCGGTACGGTATCAACAGTCTTCGAGACTTTCGCATCAAATAATATGCGGAAACAAACAATCCGCAGCCTCGCCGAAGTCTACCAAGTAGCAACAACCAATCCATGGAGCGACACAGCCATCACCTTCAACGCCAGCGACGAACCTAAATTCCGAACAGCCCGAGCTCCAGCCGCACTGGTACTTAGTCCAATAGTGGACGGCTTTCGACTTACAAAAGTCCTCATGGATGGCGGCAGCGGATTAAACCTCATCTACAAGGAAACCCTTCAAAAAATGGAAATAGACTGGAGCCGCATTGAGCGAAGCAGCACAACCTTTAGAGGAATAATCCCTAGCCGGGAGGCGCGCTGCACAGGACAAATCACACTCGATGTGGTATTCGGCTCGCCGGACAATTACAGATCCGAAGAAGTCACGTTCCAAGTGGCCCCGTTCAACAGCGGATATCACGCTATATTAGGACGAGAGGCATTCACAATTTATCAAGCCGTACCCCATTACGGGTACAAGAAGCTCAAGATGCCTGGGCCCGGCGGAATAATCACTCTCGTTAGTGATCCGGACATAGCACTCCGCGCCGAAAACAAGACAGCCGCATTAGCCTTAGAGGCACTATCCGAAGCCCTAGCGGCAGAGGAACTCACCGCGCTGCGCTCTATGGTGAATAGGGACGATGTGATACTCGATAAGAGATCCAAGTCCACCTCCTTTAAACCAGCAGATGAAATAGTAAAATTCCAGGTCCACCCAACGGACCCGACAAAGATGGCCTCCATCGGGGCACGATTGAACCCTGATGTAGACGCCGCACTGCGAGAATTCCTTCGGGAAAATTGGGACATTTTTGCCTGGCACCCCTCGGATATGCCCGGAATCCCACGCAGATTGGCAGAACACAGCCTAAACATCCTAAAAGGATTCAAGCTAGTCAAACAGGCTCTTCGACGATTTTCCGAACCCAAAAGACAGGCAATGGGAGAAGAGCTAGCCAAACTATTGGAAGCCGGATTCATCAGAGACATCAAACATCCGGATTGGCTAGCAAACCTGGTAATGGTACCAAAGAAGGATAAATCCTGGCGCCTATGTGTCGATTTCAAAGACCTAAAGAAAGCCCGCCCAAAGGATCCCTTCCCCCTCCCCCGCATCGACCAAATCATCGATGCCACTGCAGGGCACGACTCATTGTGCTTCCTGGACGTATACTCCGGCTATCATCAAATCAAGATGGCAGAAGCGGATCAAGCCGCAACGGCATTCATCACTCCATATGGACCATTCTGCTTCAACACGATGCCCTTCGGACTTAAAAACACCGGCGCAACATATCAGCGCATGATTCAGACATGTCTGGCTACCCAGATCGGCAAAACAGTAGAGGCATACGTCGACGACGTAGTCGTCAAAACTAAACACGTCGAAACTCTAGTAGACGACTTGAGGCTCACATTCGACAACCTCAGAGCATATGACATCAAGCTGAATCCGTAAAAATGCGTTTTCGGCGTACCAGCTGGAAAGCTGCTGGGCTTCATCGTATCCGGTAGAGGAATTGAAGCAAACCCAGCCAAGATCCGAGCTCTGTCACAGCTAGATATCCCAAAAGACCTCAAGCAAATACAAAAATTGACTGGATGCGTGGCGGCTCTAAGCCGCTTTATCTCCCGTCTAGGAGAAAAGGCATTGCCCCTCTATCGCCTCCTTAGGCGCACCGAACACTTCGAGTGGACGGATGCTGCCACCGCCGGACTCGAAGAAATAAAGGCCATATTGGCAACAAATCCGGTCCTGGCTGCGCCCAACCTGGGCGAACCAATGTTGTTATACATCGCAGCAACACATCAAGTTGTAAGCGCGGTACTCGTCGTCGAACAAGAGACAGAAGGGCATAAATTCCCTCTTCAAAAACCAGTATACTACGTATCCACTGTGTTAACCCCCTGCAAGTCCCGTTACCCGCACTATCAGAAGATAGCATACGCGGTGTTCATGGCATCCCAGAAGCTCTGACAGTACTTTCAAGAGTGTTCGATAACAGTGGCCTCTGAAGTACCACTTAACGGCATTATAAACAACCGCGATGCGACGGGCAGGATTGCAAAATGGGCCATTGAGCTCTTACCATTTGATATAACTTACAAACCTCGGTGAGCTATAAAGTCACAAGTTTTGGCTGACTTTGTCGCTGAATGGACCGAAGCCGAACTCCCTAAAGATTACGACGCATACTCCAATTGGATTATGCACTTCAACGGCTCTAAAATGTTAGCCGGATTGGGGGCTGGCGTCGTATTGATGTCCCCGACCGGCGACGCAGTCCAATACGTACTTCAGATAATGTACACGGACTCCAACAACGCAGCCGAATACGAGGCCCTTTTACATGGTCTCCGGATGGCAATCTACATGGGCATTCAACGCCTAGAGGTGCGCGGGGATTCAAACCTCGCAATTTCCCAAATAAATGGAGACTTTGACGCCAAAAATCCGAAAATGGCAGCATACCGCAACGCTGTCCTAAAAATGTCAGCCCGGTTTGAAGGACTTGAATTCCATCACATAGCCCGGGATAATAACCAAGCAGCCGACGTACTGGCACGCATCGGTGCAAAACGCGACGCTGTCCCTCCTAACATCTTCCTGGAACGGCTCTTCAAGCCATCCGTACTATGGGAAGAGGAGTCTAGAAATAACAAACCGGAACCAGCCGCACCAACCGGCGATTCAGCCGATGACATAACACCTTCAGCCCACGACATAATGGCAGTAATTGCCCCGTGGACAGAACCATTCCTCGCCTACTTGCTTAGACAGGAACTCCCCGACGACCATAATGAGGCCCGCTGCATAGTCCGGCGATCTAAAGCCTACAAGGTCCATGAGGGAGAACTCTATAAGAAAAGCACAACCGGAGTCCTTCAAAGGTGTATCTCCGAAGAGGAAGGGTGAGACCTCCTGGCTGAAATTCATGCCGGACTAGGCGGACACCACGCCGCAGCTCGGGCCCTTGTAGGAAAGGCATTCCGTACAGGATTTTATTGGCCAACGGCCCGAGCAGATGCTCAGGACTTAGTCCAAAGATGCGTCGGTTGTCAGCTCTTTGCTAATCAGAGCCATATGCCACCCACCGCCCTCAAAACTATACCCATTACCTGGCCGTTCGCGGTCTGGGGGCTTGACATGGTTGGACCACTAAAAGGGGGAACCCACAAGCAAAGGTACCTATTGGTCATGGTGGATAAATTCACCAAATGGATAGAGGCCAAGCCAGTTAAAACGGCAGAGTCCAGACCAGTGATAGACTTTATATCCAGGGTAGTACACCATTATGGTGTCCCCCACAGCATCATCACCGATAACGGCACAAACTTCACGGCCGAAGAGGTTAAATCATGGTGCAAGAATATGGGCATCAAGCTCGATTACGCTTCAGTCTATCATCCTCAAACCAACGGTCAAGTGGAACGAGCAAATGGTTTAATAATGAGCGGCATCAAACCCAGACTAGTGCGGTCCCTTACGAAATCTGACACGCACTGGGTAGAAGAGCTCGACTCTGTACTCTGGGGGCTGCGGACAACGCCTAACCGTACTACCGGATTCACACCATTTTTTATGGTATACGGCGCAGAAGCAGTTTTGTACTGCGACATAATTCATGACTCACCTAGAGTGTGCATGTACGAAGAAAGAGAAGCCGAGTTGGATCGGCAGGACAGCTTGGACGCATTGGAGGAAGAACGCGACGTCGCCAAGGCTCGTTCCGCATTCTATCAGCAGCAGGCTCGAAGATATCAAAGCAGAGAAGTACGGGCCAAGACTTACAACATTGGCGAACTGGTTCTACGCCTGCCGGACAAGAAAAAGGACAAGCTCAAGATCAAGTCCTGACCGGCGGAGCGTACCGTCTATGAAATGCATCGGATAACCGACTCGAGCCGAACCCATGGAACGCAGCCCGCCTCCAAAGATTCTATGCCTAGTGCCGGACTAAGAGTTCGTCCCTTTCCCCCGTCCAAAAATCTTTTTTTTAATTCAGCTGCCTTTTGTTTATCCTTTTCTTCTCAACCCTATTCATCCAAGCCTTAAAGGGCCTACTTGCGCAATGTTCGCGCGCAATTGATGTGCTATCCGCACTCATTATACCTGGGGGCTTCTTTACCAGAAGCTTAATTATAAGGGCTTCATGCCCAGCACATGTGTCAAGCCTCCACATGTACCTTTTATTCACCATTATATGCATCGATATGACTTAAGTTTTGGCCAAGCTGGGTTGCCTGGCTCCTGTGCTTACCCCTATGTTCCCGATTGTTCGGCTAGGAGGTAAAGGGAGCACCTCTGCGATTGTTACTGTCGGGTCAGCCGGATGTGTACCTCAGACTGGGTGAAGCCGAAAGCTAGCGTTCTTAAGGGAATATTCGGTCGGTGACTTAAAAGATGATTTTTTATCCACTTATTTATCTGCCCCCAGATGTTTTTCTGCTTTTTTCGCAGTCCGAACATGCACTTTAGGGCATGCCACCCCCAGAGGAAAGGAACCCTTAACGGAACTATTCTCCTTGGAAGATGTTTCTTACTACCCATGTAATATAACATAACTAGTTGGGCACTTGTCTGATAAAGCACTAATGACCCCTACGCCTGGTCTCCATGCATACCCCGGTTGTTTCATAACCAAGAAGGTATTCGGACACACTCCGGACTCTAGGGTCCCGAGGTCAAAGCGAAAAGGTCGGCAAAGACAAACGATCTACAATCCGGCTAGAAGGCATTTTATATGTCATTTTATAATACATCGTCAAATCGACTGATTGTATTCTTCCTCAATCCCATCTAACAGGTTGTCTAATTTACAGTCCTGTTGGGAAAATTTAGCGGCCAGCTCTACTTGGCCGTATACTAAACTCACAGTGATCTCCTACCCATCGGGCCCCACAGGTCTGACTTCGGCCATGTGGTTGGGATCCGCCTTCTTGTACCGCGTCTTTACCATGGCCCAGGCCTCCCTGGCACCTTGGCGGCAGGCCGAAATCTTCCATAAATGGAAGCGCTGCCGCACTCCCTGCAGCTTCTCCGCAAGCTCCCCAAGACCCTCGGGTAAGGACAAGGCTGGCCATAAAGCCTGGATGACGCCGCTCATTGCCTGCCGAACTCGTTTGATCAGTTGCAACAATTCAGGAAGTTGATCACCCGTTGATATGGGCATCTCCTCCGCAGGGCGACCTGTGAGCATACCTGCAGACATATTCTTTCAAATTGACTTCCTCGCCGAACTCTTCTTTTCAAAGGAGTTCGCTCAAGCACTTACTATAGATGCCGTGACGAAGCCGCTGATTCTCCTTAACGGAGCCCGATAGCTCGGCCCGAACGCCTTTCAGCTCTTCTCCAAGCTGGGCATGGGCATCCTGGAGCTTGTTCCTTTCATGCTGCACCTTATGCAGCACCCTCTCGCCGGCCTTTAGTTGGGGCAGAAGTTCTTGTCTGTCCGGCAGCACCTGCAACGTCATTTTTTAGACTTGCGCAAAGGCCAAACGCTACTTATTTTCTAAAATAATGCGTTACCAGGAGAGGTCCCTGCGTTTCCTCCTGCGCCAGAGAGTGCGGCCTCAAGTTGGGCCTTGCACTCTTGCAGCTCCTGGGACAGTTGGGTATTCTTCTCGGTAAGATCCTACGTTTCATATGATCCTTAAATCAGTTAATATAACTACTTTAAGTCTCGAGGGCTACTGGCATATACAACTATTAAATTCTTTTACCCGTATGTCTTTTACATACTGCTCCGTGGCTCTGGTAAAACCATCTTGAGCAGCACGAAGGTGCGCGTCCCCCGCATTAAAGGCATTCAATGCCTCGGGGGAGAAGCACGCGTCACGAAATACTGTCCGGCGGCGCCTGTGATTCAGGGCACTCTCCACCTCAGACTTGGTGGCGGACAGTCTGTCGGCATCCTCCGCCGGAGGAATGTCCGGCTCGCGCCTTGCGCTCGCCTCCCCCTCCAGACCAGGTGCTGGAGCCTGGCTGGTAGAGGTTGGATCGGCAACCTCCACGCCCGCAGTTCGGCGGACGCTTTTTTCCCTACAAAAGTCATGAGCACTCAAACGCTTCCTAGGAACGTTGCCCTAATTAATGAATTGTGAGCTACACCTTTGCGGCGACGTTTCAATCCGCGCCACGCTCCTCTTCTGCCTACTGGTCCGGACTGGCCTTTGTTGGCCAGCCACCGCGGGCTCGGCTTCTCGCCCTAGGGGCGCCTCCTGCACAGCGCCATCGTATACGGTGGTCAGAAATAAGCAAGGATGGAATGACGGTGTCAGGACTTCGGTCGCAATCACATGGGAAGCCGGATACAGTCCGGGATAGTCGGCCGTGATGGCGACTAAAGCATTGTCCATGCTGAGCTGGTGGAACACCCTGTCGATTAGCTCCACCATTATGTCCGGATCCTCTTCGGAGGCCGGATCCCGGGATCTCTCTGGATCCTCGGGTTGCGGAGCTAGACTTAGCATGTCCTCCATGATCCGGCGCAGCTCCTGCGTCGAAAGAAGAACACAATATAAGAAACTTAAGTTTCAAAAAGCATGGGTCGGGCACGCAGAGTGTTCGCTTACCCAAGGCCGGGGATTATTCATGGAGAACCCATTTAACGGGTTCGTCCGAAGGAAATCCTCCTTCTCCCCCTTATACAGGCCGGACAGGATCGTCACCAGATCTTCGACCGAATCCGGCCCTTTGCGGCCATGATGGGTGGCATCGTCCTCCCCATTGAAATCCCACATGGGATGGCCCCTATATTGTAGTGGCTGCACCCCCCGCATAATGCATGTTGCCATGACTCCAATCATGGTCAACCTGGCATGGGCCAGTAACCTTATTCGGCCCATCAAATAATGGACGCTCTTGTCTTCCTCCAGTTGGGGGCTCCGCGGACGCCAACTAAGGCGTTTCTTCAGAGGAGCATTACTGAACTCCGGGAGGCCGATCCGAACAGCGTCCGGCAGCGGAGCGTCTTCTATATAAAACCATTCCGAAGGCCAGTCTTCGGACGCCTTCTTAGGGGTTCCGGATGGATATCCGGTCCCAGCAATGCGCCATATTTCGGCGCCGCCCACTTGATATATGGACCCCTCGTGAGAGCGGGGTACAAGGCAGAACAACCTCTTCCACAGCGCGAAGTGGGGCTCGACGCCCAGGAATAGCTCGCAAAGAGCTACGTAACCCGCAATATGCAGGATTGAGGCGGGCGTGAGGTGATGAAGCTGGAGTCCATAGAACTCCAGGAGCCCGCGGAGGAATGGGTGTATAGGAAATCCGAGCCCCCTTATCAGATAGGGGACGAAGCATACCCGCTCCCCGTTGTTGGGATTTGGGGTAACCTCCGCTTGCTTCCCACCTTTGTAGGTGGCCAGCCCGTCTCGAACCGGAACCATGAAGGCCGGAGGGAGATATCCCCCCGCTTGGAGCTTCACCAGCTCGTTGTGCGGAACAGAGCATCTCCTCCAATCTCCTGGCAAAGGGCTGGGAGCGCGAGAAGAGGAGCCGCGTTGATGGTCCATGATGGAATGGATTCTTGGTCGAAAGCGCTCCGATGAGTATTTGCGGGAGGAAGATGGTGATTTGGATCTGGATTCTTGCCTCCCTTATAGGCAGATTATTCGCACAACTAGGGGGTAAAACATAAAAGACACCCTGGCTTTTCACATTCGCGCGACGCATGGAAGAAGGCCATTATTGGGCGTGGACGCCAAGACGCGCAACATTGATGAGGAAGCCGGACACTGTTCGGCAGGTATGTAGAACTTGAAGGAGAACCTGCCTTGCAACGCCGAAGACTACACACATGCTGGACTTATCGTCATTGAAGCCTGGTTCGAGGGCTACTGAGGGAGTCCCGGATTAGGGGGTGTCCGGATAGCCGGACTACCATCATTGGCCGAACTATCATCGGCCGGACTATCATCATCGACCGGACTCCAAGACTATGAAGATACAAGATTGAAGACTTCGTCTCGTGTCCGGATGGGACTTTCCTTGGCGTGGAAGGCAAGCTTGGCGATACGGATATGTAGATCTCCTACCATTGTAACCGACTCTATGTAACCCTAGCCCTCTCCGGTGTCTATATAAACCGGATGGCTCTAGTCCGTAGGACACAACAACAACAACCATTACAATCATACCATAGGCTAGCTTCTAGGGTTTAGCCTCCTTGATCTCGTGGTAGATCCACTCTTGTAAACATCCACAATATCAATATCAATCAAGCAGGACGTAGGGTTTTACCTCCACCAAGAGGGCCCGAACCTGGGTAAAACATCGTGTCCCTTGTCTCCTGTTACCATCCGCCTAGACGCACAGTTCGGGACCCCCTACCCGAGATCCGCCGGTTTTGACACCGATAGGGGTCCTATTGGAAACTAAGGGATATTAAGGCCTCCTTTTAATAGAGAACCGGAACAAAGCATTAACACACAGTGAATACATGAACTCCTCAAACTACGGTCTGAAGGATATATGCCCTAGAGGCAATAATAAAGTTATTATTTATTTCCTTATTTCATGATAAATGTTTATTATTCATGCTAGAATTGTATTAACTGGAAACTTAGTACATGTGTGAATACATAGACAAACATAATGTCACTAGTATGCCTCTACTTGACTAGCTCGTTGAATCAAAGATGGTTGTGTTTCCTAACCATAGACATGAGTTGTCATTTGATTAACGGGATCACATCATTAGGAGAATGATGTGATTGACTTGACCCATTCTGTTAGCTTAGCACTTGATCGTTTAGTATGTTGCTATTGCTTTCTTCATGACTTATACATGTTCCTATGACTATGAGATTATGCAACTCCCGTTTACCGTAGGAACACTTTGTGTGCTACCAAATGTCACAACGTAACTGGGTGATTATAAAGGTGCTCTAGAGGTGTCTCCAAAGGTACTTGTTGGGTTGGCATATTTCGAGATTAGGATTTGTCACTCCGATTGTCGGAGAGGTATCTCTGGGCCCTCTCGTTAATGCACATCACTATAAGCCTTGCAAGCAATGTGACTAATGAGTTAGTTGCGAGATGATGTATTACATAACGAGTAAAGAGACTTGCCAGTAACGAGATTGAACTAGGTATTGAGATATCGACGATCGAATGTCGGGCAAGTAACATACCGATGACAAAGGGAACAACGTATGTTATTATGCGGTTTGACCGATAAAGATCTGCGTAGAATATGTGGGAGCCAATATGAGCATCCAGGTTCCGCTATTGGTTATTGACCGAAGACGTGTCTCGGTCTACATAGTTCTCGAACCCGTAGGGTCCGCACGCTTAAAGTTCAGTGACGATTTATATTATGAGTTATGTGTTTTGATGTACCGAAGGTAGTTCGGAGTCCCGTATGAGATCAGGGACATGACGGGGAGACTCGAAATGGTCAAGACATAAAGATCGATATATTGGACGACTATATTCGAACATCGGAAAGGTTCCGAGTGATTCGGGTATTTATCGGAGTACCGGAGAGTTACGGGAATTCGCCGGGGAGTATATGGGCCTTATTGGGCTTTAGGGGAAAGAGAGAGGGAAGGCTGCGCGCCCCCCAAGGCTTAGTCCGGATTGGACTAGGGGGAGGGGCGGCGCCCCCTCCTTCCTTCTCTTCTTTTTTCCCTTTCCTTCTCTCCTACTCCTACTACTTGGAAGGGCTCCTAGTTCTACTAGGAAAGGAGGAATCCTACTCCCGGTGGGAGTAGGACTCCCCAAGGGCGCACCATAGAGAGGGTCGGCCCTCCCCCTCCTCCACTCCTTTATATACGGGGGAGGGGGCACCCCATAGACACAACAATTGATCATTGATCTCTTAGCCATGTGCGGTGCCCCCCCCCACCTCCACCATATTCCACCTCGGTAATATCGTAGCGGTGCTTAGGCGAAGCCCTGCGTCGGTAGCATCATCAACACCTTCATCACGCCATCGTGCTGACGGAACTCTCCTGCAAAGCTCTGCTGGATCAGAGTTCGTGGGACGTCATCGAGCTGAATGTGTGCTGAACTCGGAGGTGCCGTATGTTTGGTACTTGGATCGGTCGGATCGTGAAGATGTACGACTACATCAACCATGTTGTGCTAGCGCTTCCGCTTTCGGTCTATGAGGGTATGTGGACTCACTCTCCCCGCTTGTTGCAATGCATCACCATGATCTTGCGTGTGCGTAGGAATTTTTTTGAAATTACTATGTTCCCCAACAGTGGTATCAGAGTCAGGTTTATGCGTAGATGTTATATGCATGAGTAGAACACAAGTGAGTTGTGGGCAATACAAGTCATACTGCTTACCAACATGTCATACTTTTGTTCGGCGGTATTGTTGGATGAAGCAGCTCGGGCCGACATTACACGTACGCTTATGTGAGACTGGTTCTACCGACGTGCTTTGCACACAGGTGGCTGGTGGGTGTCTCTTTCTCCAACTTTATTTGAACCGAGTGTGGCTACGCCCGGTCCTTGTGAAGGTTAAAACAACACTAACTTGACGAAATATCATTGTGGTTTTGATGTGTAGGTAAGAACGGTTCTTGCTCAGCCCGTAGCAGCCATGTAAAACTTGCAACAACAAAGTAGAGGACGTCTAACTTGTTTTTGCAGGGCATGTTGTGATGTGATATGGTCAAGACGTGATGAGATATAAGTTGTTGTATGAGATGATCATGTTTTGTTATCGGCAACTGGCAGAAGCCTTATGGTTGTCTCTTTATTGCATAAGATGCAAGCGCCAAATAATTGCTTTACTTTATCGCTATGCGATAGCAATAGTTGCAGGAGCAATAGTTGGCGAGATGGCCATGTGACAACACATTGATATAGATCAAGATGATGGAGATCATGGTGTCATGCCGGTGAAGATGGAGATCATGACGATGCTTTGGAGATGGAGATCAAAGGCACAAGATGATGATGGCCATATCATGTCACATATTTTGATTGCATGTGATGTTTATCTTTTATACATCTTATTTTGCTTTGATTGACGGTAGCATTATAAGATGACCTATCACTAAATTTCAAGGTAAAAGTGTTCTCCCTGAGTATGCACCGTTGCCAAAGTTCGTCGTGCCGAGACACCACATGATGATCGGGTGTGATAAGCTCTATGTTCATTTTAAGCCAGTTTTGCACACGCGGAATACTCGGGTTAAACTTGACGAGCCTAGCATATGCAGATATGGCCTCGGAACACTGGAGACCGAAAGGTCGAGCGTGAATCATATAGTAGATATGATCAACATAGTGATGTTCACCATTGAAAACTACTCCATCTCACGTGATGATCGGATATGGTTTAGTTGATTTGGATCACGTGATCACTTAGATGATTAGAGGGAAGTCTATCTAAGTGGGAGTTCTTAAGTAATATGATTAATTGAACTTCAATTTATCATGAACTTAGTCCTGATAGTATTTTGGAAATTATGTTGTAGATCAATAGCTCGCGTTATAGCTTCCCTATGTTTTTATATGTTCCTAGAGAAAAAACTATGTTGAAAGATGTTAGTAGCAATGATGCGAACTTGGTCCGTGATCTGAGGTTTATCCTCATTGCTGCATAGAAGAATTATGTCCTTGATGCACCGCTAGGTGACAGAACTATTGCAGGAGCAGATACAGACATTATGAACGTTTGGCTTGCTCAATATGATGACTACTTCATAGTTGTGTGCAGCTTTATGGCTTAGAACCGGGACTAGAAAAACATTTTTGAAATGTCATGGAACATATGAGATGTTTCAAGAGATGAAATTGGTATTTCAGATTCATGCCCGTGTCAGAGGTATGAGACCTCTGACAAATACTTCACCTAAAAGATGGAGGAGAATTGCTCAACTAGTGATCAAGTGCTTAGATTGTCTGAGTACTACAATCACTTTAATCAAGTGGGAGTTAATCTTCCAGATAAGATAGTGATTGACAGAGTTATCTAGTCACCATCACCAAGTTACTGGAACTTCGTGATGAACTATAGTATGCAAGGGATGACGAAAACGATTCTCGAGCTCTTCGTGATGCAGAAATCAACGAAGGTAGAAATCAAGAAAGAGCATCAAGTGTTGATGATTGATGAGACCACTAGTTTCAAGAAAAGGGCAAAGGGAAAGAAAGGGAACTTCAAGTAGAATGGCAAGCAAGTTGTCACTCCCGTGAAGAAGCCCAAAGCCGGACCAAAGCCTGAAATTGAGCGATTCTACTTCAAAGGAAATGGTCACTGGAAGTGGAAATACCCTGAATATTTGGTAGATAAGGAGGATGGCAAAGTGAACAAGGGTATATTTGATATACAGGTTATTGATGTGTACCTTACTAGTGTTTATAGTAACCCCTGGGTATTTGATACTTGTTCGGTTGCTAAGATTAGTAACTCGAAACATGACTTACAGAATAAACAGAGACTAGTTGAGTGTGAAGTAACGATGTGTGTTGGAAGTGGTTCCAAGATTGATATGATCATCATCGCACACTCGCTATATTTTCGAGATTAGTGTTGAACCTAAATAAATGTTATTTGGTGTTTGCGTTGAGCATAAATATGATTAGATCATGTTTATTGTGAAACGATTATTCATCTAAGACAGAGAATAAATTGTTATTCTGTTTACATGAATAAAACCTTCTATGGTCATACACCCAATGTTGATGGTTTATTGAATCTTGATCATGGTGATACACATATTCATAATATTGATGCCAAAAGATGCAAAGTTGATAATGATAGTGCAACATATTTGTGGCACTGCCGTTTGGGTCATATCAGTGTAAAGCGCATGAAGAAACTCCATAAAGATGGACTTTTGGAATCACTTGATTATGAATCATTTGATGCTTGCGAACCGTGCCTTATGGGCAAGATGACTAAAACTCCATTCTTCGGAACAACCGAACGAGCTAGTGACTTATTTGAAATAATACATACCGATGTATGCGGTCCAATGAGTGTTGATGCTCGTGGCAGGTATCGCTATTTTCAGACCTTCACAGATGATTTAAGCAGATATGGGTATATCTACTTAAATAAAACACAAGTCTGAAACATTTGAAAAGTTCAAAGAATTTCAGAGTGTAGTGGAGAATCATCGTAACAAGAAAATAAAAGTTTCTACGATCTGATCATGGAGGAGAATATTTGAGTTAGGAGTTTGGCCTTCATATAAAACAATGTGGAATAGTTTCACAGCTCACGCCACCTGGAACACCACAGTGTTATGGTGTGTCCGAACGTCGTAACCGCACTTTATTGGATATGGTGCAATCTATGATGTATCTTACCGATTTACCACTATCGTTTTGGGGTTATGCATTAGAGGCAGCTGCATTCACTTTAAATAGGTCACCATCAAAATCCATTGAGACGACACCTTATGAACTGTGGTTTGGCAAGAAACCAAAGTTGTCGTTTCTTAAAGTTTGGGGCTACGGCGCTTATGTGAAAGAGTTTCAACCTGATAAGCTCAAACCCAAATTGGAGAAGTGCGTCTTCATAGAATACCCAAAGAAAATTGTTGGGTACACCTTCTATCACAGATCCAAAGGCAAGATATTCGTTGCTAAGATGGATCCTTTCTAGAGAAGGAGTTTCTCTTGAAAGAAGTGAGTGGGAGGAAAGTAGAGCTTGATAAGGTAATTGTACCTTCTCCCGAATTGGAAAGTAGTTCATCAAAGAAATCAGTTCCAATGATTCCTACACCAATTAGTGAGGAAGCTAATGATGATGATCATGAAACTTCAAATTAAGTTACTACAGAACCTCGTAGGTCTTCCAAAGTACAGTCCGGACTAGAGTGGTACGGTAATCCTGTTCTGGAAGTCATGTTACTAGACCATGATGAACCTACGAACTATGAGGAAGCGATGATGAGCCCAGATTCCGTGAAATGGCTTGAGGCCATGAAATCTGAGATGGGATCCATGTATGAGAACAAAGTGTGGACTTTGGTGGAGTTTCCCGATGATCGGCAAGCCATATTGTATAAATGGATCTTCAAGAGGAAGACAGACGTTGATAGTAGTGTTACTATCTACAAAGCTCGACTTGTTGCAAAAAGTTTTTCGACAAGTTCAAGGTGTTGAATACGATGAGATTTTCTCACTCGTATCGATGCTTAAGTATGTCCGAATCATGTTAGCAATTGCCACATTTTATGAAATTTGGCAAATGAATGTCAAAACTGCATTCCTTAATGGATTTATTAAAGAAGAGTTGTATATGATGCAACTAGAAGGTTTTTTCAATCCTAAAGGTGCTAACAAAGTGTGCAAGCTCTAGTGATCCATCTATGGACTGGTGCAAGCCTCTCGGAGTTGGAATAAACGTTTTGATAGTGTGATCAAAGCATATGTTTTATACAGACTTTTGGAGAAGCCTGTATTTACAAGAAAGTGAGTGGGAGCTCTGTAGCATTTCTAAATACTATATGTAGATGACATATTGTTGATTGGAAATGATATAGAATTTCTGAATAGCATAAAAGGATACTTGAATAAGAGTTTTTCAAAGAAAGACCTCGGTAAAGCTGCTTACACATTGAGCATCAAGATCTATAGAGATAGATCAAGACGCTTGATAAGATTTTTCAATGAGTACATACCTTGATAAGATTTTGAAGTAGTTCAAAATGGAACAGTCAAAGAAGGATTTCTTGCCTGTGTTGCAAGGTGTGAAGTTGAGTAAGACTCAAAACCCGACCATGGCAGAAAATAAAAAGAGAATGAAAAGTCATTCCCTATTCCTCGGTCATAGGTTCTATAAAGTATGCTATGTTGTGTACGAGACCTATTGTCTACCCTTCTCTGAGTTTTGCAAGGGAGTGAAATTTTTGATCTAAAAGTAGATCACTGGACAACGGTCAAGAATATCCTTAGTAAGGACTAAGGAAATATTTCTCGGTTATAGAGGTGATAAAGAGTTCGTCGTAAAGAGTTACGTCGATGCAAGCTTTTACACCGATCCAGATGACTCTAAGTCTCAATATGGATACATATTGAAAGTGGGAGCAATTTGCTAGAGTAGCTCCATGCAGAGCATTGTACACATAGAATATTTGCAAAATACATACGGCTCTGAATGTGACAGAACCATTGACTAAACTTCTCTGACGAGCAAAACATGATCATACCTTAGTACTCTTTGGGTGTTAATCACATAGCGATGTGAACTATATTATTGACCCTAGTAAACCCTTTGGGTGTTGGTCACATGACGATGTGAACTATGGGTGTTAATCACATACAAGATGTGAATATTGGTGTTAAATCACATGATGATGTGAACTAGATTATTGACTCTAGTGCAAGTGGGAGACTGAAGGAAATATGCCCTAGAGGCAATAATAAAGTTATTATTTATTTCCTTATTTCATGATAAATTTTTATTATTCATGCTAGAATTGTATAAACCAGAAACTTAGTACATGTGTGAATACATAAACAAACATAATGTCACTAGTATGCCTCTACTTGACTAGCTCGTTGAATCAAAGATGGTTGTGTTTCCTAACCATAGACATGAGTTGTCATTTGATTAACGGGATCACATCATTAGGAGAATGATGTGATTGACTTGACCCATTCCATTAGCTTAGCACTTGATCGTTTAGTATGTTGCTATTGCTTTCTTCATGACTTATACATGTTCCTATGACTATGAGATTATGCAACTCCCGTTTATCGGAGGAACACTTTGTGTGCTACCAAACATCACAACGTAACTGGGTGATTATAAAGGTGCTCTACAGGTGTCTCCAAAGGTACTTGTTGGGTTGGCGTATTTCGAGATTAGGATTTGTCACTCCGATTGTCGGAGAGGTATCTCTGGGCCCTCTCGGTAATGCACATCACTATAAGCCTTGCAAGCAATGTGACTAATGAGTTAGTTGCGAGATGATGTATTACATAACGAGTAAAGAGACATGCCGGTAACGAGATTGAACTAGGTATTGAGATACCGACGATCGAATCTCGGGCAAGTAACATACCGATGACAAAGGGAACAACGTATGTTGTTATGCGGTTTGACCGATAAAGATCTTCGTAGAATATGTGGGAGCCAATATGAGCATCCAGGTTCCACTATTGGTTATTGACCGGAGACGTGTCTCGGTCATGTCTACATAGTTCTCGAACCCATAGGGTCCGCACGCTTAAAGTTCGGTGACGATTTATATTATGAGTTATGTGTTTTGATGTACCGATGATAGTTCGGAGTCCCGGATGAGATCATGGACATGACGAGGAGTCTCAAAATGGTCGAGACATAAAGATCGATATATTGGACGACTATATTAGAACATCGGAAAGGTTCCAAGTGATTCGGGTATTTATCGGAGTACCGGAGAGTTACGGGAATTTGCCGGGGAGTATATGGGCCTTATTGGGCTTTAGGGGAAAGAGAGAGGGGAGGCTGCGCGCCCCCCAAGGCTTAGTCCGAATTGGACTAGGGGAGAGGGGGCGCCCCTCCTTCCTTCTCTTCTTTTTTTCCCTTTCCTTCTCTCCTACTCCTACTACTTGGAAGGGCTCCTAGTTCTACTAGGAAAGGAGGAATCCTACTCCCGGAGGGAGTAGGACTCCCCTAGGGCGCGCCATAGAGAGGGTCGGCCCTCCCCCTCCTCCACTCCTTTATATACGGGGGAGGGGGCACCCCATAGACACAACAATTGATCATTGATCTCTTAGCCATGTGCGGTGCCCCCCCACCTCCACCATATTCCACCTCGGTAATATTGTAGCGGTGCTTAGGCGAAGCCCTGCGTCGGTAGCATCATCAACACCTTCATCACGCCATCGTGCTGACGGAACTCTCCCGCAAAGCTCTGCTGGATCGGAGTTCGTGGGACGTCATCGAGATGAATGTGTGCTGAACTCGGAGGTGCCGTACGTTTGATACTTGGATCGGTCGGATCGTGAAGACGTACGACTACATCAACCATGTTGTGCTAGCGCTTCCGCTTTCGGTCTATGAGGGTATGTGGACTCACTCTCCCCGCTTGTTGCAATGCATCACCATGATCTTGTGTGTGCGTAGGATTTTTTTTGAAATTACTACGTTTCCCAACACGGTCATCACCAGGAAGTGTCCCGACTTCTGTCACTCCGGGTTTGCCGGATCATAACACGTATTAGGTGACTATAACTTGCAAGATCAGATCTAGAACATAGATATAATGGTGATAACATAAACGGTTCAGATATGAAATCATGGCACCCGGGCCCAAAGTGACAAGCATTAAGCATGGCAAAGTCATAGCAACATAATCTTAGAACATAATGGCAGGGGTGGATCTACAGGGTGGCCAGGGTGGGCCGCGGCCCACCCTGGGATTTTGGATCACCTTTTATATACCTATGCATCTATCCGTGCCGGAGAGAAAAAAAGCCCAATAATGCATCAATCGAGTAACACAACCACGGCATGTCTGTCCAGATAGAGCAGAATGAGTCGTCCCCCTTGCGCACAGCCGCCTCGCCATTCCCCTGCTCCACCCCGACACCCAGCCACCGTGCTGTTCCTCTCGTCCTCGCCGGTCTTCGGTAGGCCAAAGCCCGGAGCCCAGCCGCCCAGGAGGCTCCCCGTTCCCGCCTCCCCTTCCCGGCTACCCACCCGCCCAGTCCAGGGCTCCAAGCGTTTGGCTCGATTTTCTGTAATAACCTGTCTATGTTTGCTCCATCTTATGGCCTCACCTTTAGCAACTCTAGGCAGAATCTGACCATAGCTATGCATGGTTTGTTGCTGTGTGGATCTGGGATCTCAATGTGCAACGTAGTAAGTTGCTGTGTGATACTCCATGTACCTATGATGGTCTAATGGATCATGGTTGTCTCATCACGTAGATGTAGATGCGCAGAGAGCAAATCCTTCTGCTTTTACTGTCTTCTGTATAGTTGTGTGGCTGAGTGGAAGCACTTCTTATAGGAAATAAAAAATCTTGAGTTTTCTTTATCTGGTACCGGCATATTGCGTTTCAATTTGTTTGATTTACTCTATGAGGAAGATAGTTTATATAACATATAAACTATAAAACATGGAATTCTGGCAGCTATGTTTGTCCAGTTACAGTTTCGGACCATGATGGAGTACCCATCTGTTCCAGGGACTGATCTGTTCCTTCCCTTTTGACTGCAAATTTTTTGTACATGAATGATCAGATACATAATTTTGTACATTATTTCTGCCTCAATTAGCTTTATTGATAGAAAGTAATTTTTGTTACAGAATTGTTGAGGAATGAAGAGGGCCGGACGAGACATTGTTTCTCTTTTTCAGAGAGAAACTATTAAGATAGGGAAGAAGAAGAAGGCAGGGAATATGTCGGATGTGGCCGAAGAGCAAACCGGAGAACTTGTGTGTATGCCAGAAACATAGTCTTTTTGAACTTCTCAAGGTATGTACTATGGTCTGTGTAATATATAATATGTAGGCTTTTTTATGCAAGGCAGAGATTTAATTGAGAATTTTAGTGTTTTTGCAAGACCATATTGTGATATTGATCTATTTCTTTGTGATATTGGTAATTAGTTAGAACTTTCACATGTCATATTGATTATCAAAAAAAAATTAAGGCGGACCACCCTGGTGTCAAATGCTAGCTCCGCCACTGCATAATGGATACTAGGGATCAATCCCTAACAAAACTAACTCGATTACATGATGAATCTCATCCAACTCATCACCAACCAGTGAGCCTATGAAGGAATTACTCACTCCCGGTGGGGAGCATCATGGAATTGGCTATGGAGAAGAGTTAGTGATGACGAAGGTCGAAGATCCCCCTCTCCGGAGCCCCAAACGGACTCTAGATCTGGCCTCCTGATGAAGAACAGGAGGTGGCGGCGGCTCCTTCTTGTGAAACGTGATAATTCTTTCTCCCTGATTTTTTCTCCAAATATCTAATTTTTATAGTATTAGGGTTGGAGTCTGCGGGGCCACCAGATGGGGAAAACCCACCTGGGCGCGCCTGGAGGGGGGCGTCCTGGTGGGTTGTGCCCACCCAGGTGCCCCCCGGTGGTTCTTGGCTCCAGACGTTCTCTTTTATTGTATAAAAATTCCTCGCAAAGTTTTGTTCCAATCCGAGAACCTTTATTTCTGCACAAAAATCAACACCATGGTAGTTCTGCTGAAAACATCATCAATCCGGGTTAGTTTCATTCAAATCATGCAAATTAGAGTCCAAAACAAAAGGAAAAGTATTAGGAAAAGTAGATACGACAAAGATGTATCAGGCGGCGGCCGTCGGCGTTGTGGCGCCCCCTCACCGATGCGTTGTTGGTGGCGGCGAGCTGCTCCTCGTGGCGGCGCTGGAAGTACGCCGCCCAGCTTGTGTGATTGTCGGCGGTGTACTTCGGGCGTCCGCGCACCTCCTCCAGCAGGGAGGCCCGGACGTGCACAATCTCACCGTGGAATTGGTCGGGGTGGTCGGCGTCGGGCAACGGGGGGACTGGGACGCCTCTGATGCTGAGCCTCCACCGCCCCGGCGCGCGCATGTCAGGCGGCGTCGGGTAGTTGGCCTCGTGAAGGAGGTATGCCTCCAATTCGTGCAGGGTGCGGCCGCCGAAGCCGTTGGCCGCCTTACCGTCGCCAGGGAAAGGTTCACCAATCGGAGGCTGGTGGCGGGGGAGAGAAAGAGAGAGAGACGAGATGGGGCGCCGGAGACGGGAGAAAGAGGGACTGCGTCCATCGGCAAGGAGGGATGGCTTTTATAGCCGTCCGGGAGGGGGGGGCAGACGTGTGTGTACGCGTGGCGGGGGGACGGCGAGTCGCCGTGCCATCACTGCGTCGCCCGTGGGGAATCAGCGGAAGGCTGACCGGCGGTAGCCTTGGCATTGATTCCCTGCGGTAAAACGAGGCGACGAGGACGACGATGCGTCGTGTGTCGCTGACTCGGCGGTCCCACCGGGCTTTCGCGCCAAAAACGCTTTCCCTGGCGCCCCCGAGCGACCCTAGCACCCCGGGTTCGGCCTGGGCCCGCCGACGCCGATTTCGGACCGAACCGGCGGAGCTTCTAGTGGCGTGACCGGACCAACGCCGACGCTAAAAAAGGACCTTGGGATCTTGAGGGGCCTGTTAGGGACGAGATGCTTTAAACGGTGGAAGCACGGGGCGAGGCAATGAGGCGTTGCGCAGGTAGTGCCAGCTGGCCTTTGGGTTCGCGAGCAGGCGGTAAGGTAAAACAACAGCTTCGGCTTCACCATTGGATGGATATCCAACGGTTCAAAAGAATCGACTCAAACTGATTTTTTTCAATCACCTGTATACCTTGGGGGAGTGGTTGGTGGAGTAGACTTTTGCTACAGTACTCTTCTCGTCAGCCATGGCACGGAAGCAGCCCCTCCTCCATGGCGCGGTGGTCGATGCCGTCGACCTCCTCGCACCGGCGCAGCCCGAATAGTCCACCGCCTTCTTCCATCTGCCCCGCCTGCTCTCCCAAGCCCCATAGCTTGGTTGTGGGCCGGTAGCCATGGAGGCTGCCGCGGCGAGCGCGTTGACCAAGGAGGTGGTGCTGAAGCTGGTCGCGCTGCTGAGCGAGAAGCACAAGCTGTCCAAGCCGCTCAAGGATGACCTCCGCTTCATCCGCACCGAGCTCGACATGATCTCCAGCGCCAGGGACAGCCACCACATGATGGCGGGGGACCCGAGTTCCTCCTCGCGGCGGCCGCAGGCCGTCGTGTCCATGGAGGAGATGCGCGACCTCGCGCACGACATCGAGGATTGCATCGACCGGTTCCTGCCCTGCGTCGCATGCGAGGGGGAGGCGGCGGCGTCCTCGGTCCTCCGCCGCGTGAAGACGGCGGTCACCAGCACCAGATCCCGGTTCGCGGCGGAGATCCGGAAGCTCAGGGGCAGGCTCAGGGACGCCCACGAGCGGAGGGCCAACTACGACGTCCAGGCCGGCGGCGGGCCGTCCTTCTCGGCCGCTGCCACCGGAGCAGGTTCTCCTCCCGCAGCCGCCGATGGCGACCTCGTGGGCATCGACAAGCCGAGGCAGGAGCTCGTGGAGCTCTTGCTGGAGAGCGAGCCGGGGAGGTCGGGCGTGATCTCCATCGTGGGATTCGGCGGCTCCGGGAAGACCACGCTCGCGAGGGCGGTGTTCGACTGCCCCGCCGTCGTCCGGAGGTTCCCCTGCCGCGCCTGGGCCGCCGCGCCGGAGCACAGGGACGCCGAGGGGCTCCTCGCGGCCATACTCCGGCAGTTCCACACGGCCCAAAACTCCATCCATGGCTTCCTGCGGACTACAGAGTGAGGATCTTCTGCGTTTCTGCACTAGTTTATGTATGTTTTATCTGCATATATAGCAAATTTATCAACAGATAGTGTTTAATAACTTAATTTTTTTTGTCAATTTGTTGTTTGCCAGGTGTTTAATCGTAATCGATGACATTAACAAGCAACACTGGGACGCCATCAAATCTATCTTCCACAGGGAAACAAAAAGCAGAATCATTGTGACAACATCTCTTCAGTCAGTAGCTAATGCTTGCAGCTCAGGTGGTGGTTATGTTTACAAGATGAGCATTCTTGACGCGGAACTCTCCAAGGTTTTGCTAATGAAGAAGGTCTTCTTCCAAGGATGTTCACCTGAACTGGAGCGGGGCTCGACAGCGATCGTTGAGAAGTGCGATGGCCTTCCACTCGCTCTTGTTAGTGTGGCCAAGTTTTTGCTAGGCGAGAACGAGCTCACGGGGAATCACTGCACGCAAGTTTGCCGCAACCTCGGGCTTCATATGGAGAAAGATGCAGACTTCACAAAGCTACAACAGGTTCTTGTAAATAACTACATAAGCCTGTCTGGCTATCCTCTCAGGACCTCCTTGCTGTACACAAGTGTGTTCCCAAATGGTCGTACAATCAGCAGGAATACTTTGATCAGGCGATGGTTGGCAGAAGGGTACGTGCAATGTCAGTACAAACGCAGTGACCATGAGGTAGCAGATGAGAACTTCCGGGAACTCATTGACCGGAATATCATCCGACCGATCGATGCTAGCAACAACACGAAAGTGAAGACATGCAAAACTCATGGTATCATGCACGAGTTCATGCTGCACAAGTCCATGTCTGATAACTTCATCACTTCTCTGCGTGATCAAAATCGAAGTAAGTTCCGTCACCTGTTCATCCAGAACCCTGCAAGTGGCAGCACCTTGGGCCTGAACCACCAACATACAAGTACAGCAAGCGACAACGTATCTGGTAGTGAAAAATTTCGTGCCCGATCTCTAACAATCTTTGGAAATGTGGAAGAATCGGCTTCTGAGTTTTGTAGGTGCGAGCTTCTGCGAGTGCTGGATCTGCAAGAATGCAATGATTTGGAGGACGATCATCTCAAGGACATACATAAGTTGTGGCATCTAAAATATCTGAGCCTTGGGGGAACTATCAACAACCTTCCAAGGAATATTGAAAAGTTACACTGCTTAGAGACACTGGACCTTAGGAAGACCAAGATAGATATATTGCCATATGAAGTCATTGGGTTGCCTCACCTAGCTCACCTGCTTGGAAAGTTTAAGCTTGGGAAAAAGGACCTGAAAATGAGTGAACTGAAGAAGCTCTTGCCCAAAACATGTAAGTTGAAGACTCTTGCAGGATTTGTTGCAGACGAAAACGCTGGGTTTCTACAACTAATGGCTCATATGAATGAATTAAAGAAGGTTAAGATATGGTGTGAGTCCACTGGTGCAGACAGCAAGAGCTTACCTCACATTTCAAAGGCAGTTCAGAAGTTTGCTCAGGATGGTATGGACACTACAGGCGTTCGATCTCTGTCACTTGACTTCGGAAATTCCACGGGGGACTTCCTGGGTTCTATGCAAGAATATTGTTATCTCAGCTCGCTGAAACTGCGGGGCAGGCTGAGCGTGCTGCCTCATTTTGTTACATCCTTGTGTGGCCTCACGGAGTTGTGCCTTTCATCAACTAATCTGGTGGGGAATGCTCTATCAAACCTGTGTAAGCTTCGCTACCTGCTTTACCTCAAACTGGTTGAGGCTGACCTTAGGAGCTTTGTCATTAAAAATGGAGATTTCCCAAGTCTGCGACGCTTATGCCTTGTCGTGCAATCACCCGTCCTCCCGACAATTGGAAAAGGAGCTCTGCCGTATCTTGTGTCACTTCAGCTGCTTTGTAAAGATCTTGCTGATCTTTCAGGCATCAAGATTGAATACCATGATTGCCTGGAGGAAGTCGCTCTTGATTCGATGGTCAGTACGAAAGCAGTAGAAACGTGGGAAACTGCAGCAAAGAAGCATCCAAAGAGACCAAAGGTTCTGTTTCTCAAACGGATTGATCCAAGCGAAGCCCAGTCTTCTGTGAAATATGTGGCGGCAGATGGACCGATGCCTAAGAAGGGTCCCTCCATTGAGTTCAGTCAAGTTCAGTTAACGCAGAATATGTTGCAGAATGAATGCATAATCCGTTCAGTCCAATCAAGTTCAGTGAACAAGCCTAATTCAGCTTTGAAGAAAATAATAGTTTCAGAACCCCATCAGGCTGCATCGGAGCTATCCAGTGCTGGGAATGGTGCGATGCCTCCTTCTGCAAGGTGAGGAACCTATCAGTTATGTTACTTATGTGTACGTTTCTTGAGCTTCTTTTTGTTCAGTTACACTCCATTTCAACTGAGATGGGCTATACATTCATAACTTTCAGTTATGCAGCAGCATCTGTACAACACAATTTCTTTATATTTTCTTAAATAAAGAGTTGTATTCAAGGGTCAACTTTGACAGATAGATCACATTTGTCTGCAATGGCAATAGCTGTACAAGATAAACAGTGGAGATCAACTTTCTCTTGATTTTGTGGAATTTTTTCTTCTCAAGCATTACTGTTGGGATTAAACCAAAATGATTTAAATTAATCTCATGACTAGTTTACATATACTAGAGGGGTTCCATCTTTGCTGTTCCATGATATACTAGAATCGAGTTCCCATCCAACTTTGTGCTGCTTGTTCAGCCAGTTAACACTGTCTGAAATGGAAATGCACATTTTTGCTTAGTGTTGTTTGTCCATTTCACATTTAATTTTTTTTATGATGATTGATTCTAGTTATGATAGAGAAGTATTTCAGGAAACATGTTTACAAACTACATTTGGTATTTGGCTTATTAATTCTGACTGTTTTTATGAAATAACTAGGGAACGTAGTCCCATGCGGTTCCTGAGGCAGAGTATACCATAAAGTTGTTACCATTTTGAAATTCTAACACAGACATCTACCTCCCATCAGGTGAATCTGTACTATAAGAACTGGAACCCACTGAAACAAACGGTGTACACATTTGTCCTTCTTCTGACTAATATACAAATTACTAGACCCTCAAAGATCAATCTGGAAATTTCTAGCAGCAACCAACTCAGCATTCATGCAGGCTAGGCTGAAAAGCAGCCCGAACCTGCGATCATGTATGTAATTTAAGAATCCCGGGTGAAATCAACAATTTATTTGGAACTGTTTCTTCACTAGAATTAATGAAGCAGAGTCAGGGGTGGTAATACGGCTAGGAAATGGGAACAACGTCAAATATTGCGTTCATATTTCTGCACATTGCTGCTGGTACTTTTTAGAGTTGATAGCATTAACTATATCCATTTTGATTGTGCAGCATATGTAACAGTTAGAGCAGCGCTGTTGGAGTTGATAAAATGAGCCACCGGTTTCAACCTCATCGGGCCTGGTCCTTGGGTCGGGTTCTTGTAGTCCGCAGGCTGTGCTAGCTTTGTGCCTGTACAGAAACTCCTCTTTCCATGTATGCATGGACACAGCCAGCGTTTGCCTGTTGCCGTGTCGGTCGGGGAGAAGTTGTTGCCTCAAGTTACCATGCAGGCTGCAAGGTAAGTCTGCCTCCATACCGAGCAATGCCCATCGCTGGAATGCAGTTCACCGTGTTATCCGATTCACGTTTCACAACTATAGGTTTGTGGCATGTTGTATCATGTCCAGTTGCACAACTAAGAGCCACTCAGCAGCGTGTACAGATGCAGTCATGCAGATATGTACTCCCTCCGTTCCTAATTACCTAGTCATTTTAGAGATTTTAATGTCAAATATCCAATTCTGAGCCCGGGCTCATCTGCACCCGGTCAAGAAATAATTCATAAAAAAATAAAATAAAAATCCAAATTTTTTGTGCATGGTAGATAATTTGGTGCGTAAGGTGCGCTCCAAATTTTAGAGCATTTGGACATTTGAGTAGCTCAGCAAAAAAGACAAATTGGGTCAGTGCAGTATACGAACAGTACACTATTTAGTGCAGTATACGAACAATACACTATTTAACAGACCCCAAATTTGTCTTTTTTGCCGAGAGCTATTCAAATGTCCAAATGATTAGAAATTTGGATCGGAGGTCACGCACCTAATTATCTACCATACCAATTTGTTTTGGATTTTTTTGAATTTTTCTAGTATTTGTTTTGATTTTTTTTATTCAGCACAGGTGCAGATGCTCCTGATAGCCAAAACGCCTTTTAATGTGGACTACATACGGAGTAACATGAGTGAACTATATTTGCCTACGTAATTACATGGTTGCCACTAAGATGGTTGTTTCCCTCGTCTCTTTGGTGGGAAGTCTAAATACCATCTGCATGTTCGTATTTGAGAGGATTAGTTTTGTATTAGCAGAGCCTCTGCACCTGCGCTGAAGTTTTGTATTAGCAGAGGTACAGAGGCGCCAAGTTTTTTTTAACCTTTTGTCATCACATCGTGTAAAGTATATATATATCAGACGATCCCCGCAAAAATTAATCCATTTTGCTGGACGGGCCGCCGTAGTTGGGGCATCCGGTGCATCCGTGGTGTCGTGGGGTTGCCCTGCCATCCCGGGCCGTCTGGCCGGGCACGCCGTTACCTTCAGCCGCTTGCCAGCCCGGGGCCGGGCGCGCCGGTACCTTTAGCCACTTGTCGCCGCCTCCAGTTCTGCCGCGGTCATGCGCCTCGGGCCACCGGTGCTGCTGGCTCCAAGCCCCACTTGCGCAGATGCAATGG
Source organism: Triticum aestivum (assembly GCF_018294505.1). NCBI lineage: Eukaryota > Viridiplantae > Streptophyta > Magnoliopsida > Poales > Poaceae > Triticum > Triticum aestivum. The sequence goes on from NC_057807.1 coordinate 599,885,647, forward strand.
ATTCTTGTCGGAGCGACTCTGTACCGGCATCCTTGGACGACAGAGCTTTGGATTCCTCCCGGAACGGCGGAGACCCAACCGGATGGCTAACTTCTCCTGGTTCCCGCATGAGACTGCAAGGACGAGGTCCAAGTCAACGGATCCGGAGTTGCTGGACTCAGATCCGCTGCCTGCCATGCAGGAGAAGGCCGGAGCGTCTTGTGCCAGGACTGGGTTAGACTTTGATGGTCGAACCTCATCTTTTCTGATTCTCGCATCAAATTGGTGTTCCCACTCAATATAATACGCGGACCGGACTGAAAAAGGAGTACGTCCGAGTCTTGTGCCAGGCAACAAAATCCTCGGTTAATTGTGTACTCAAAGGGATCCTCAAAATTCTTTCAACATCAACCGAAAGAAAATTCTCCAAAATTAAATCTTCATTCCATCTCCCTGTCCATGGATTAATCAATCCATCAACAATATTCAGAAGGCAAAGACCCTTTCTAGATATAACTTTCCTGGATGGACTACTCTGTATCCAGTGATCATCCCAGATATTGATATTACTTCCCGATCCCACTCATCCCGGATATTGATATTACTTCCCAATCCCACTCTCCAAATATTCCCTCTTTTGAAAGTCTGGAGACAGGGAACAATACTTTGCCATGCAAATGAAGATCCCTTCTTCGGTCCTGCCTTCAAGGGATTTCCATCGGGATAACATTTAACTCTCAAAACCCTTGCACACAGAGGGTTAGGATTGATAACAATCTCAAACCTGCTTTGCGAGCATTGCAAGATTAAAAGCATGTAAATCTCTGAACTCCATACCCCCATCATTCTTGGGGATACACATCTTCCACGATGCCCTCCAATGCATCTTGTTCTTCTCCTCAGTATCACCCCACCAAAATCCTTATATAGCATTAGTGATTTCCCTACAGATTTTCTTGGGAATCTTGAACACTGACATAGCAAACACGGGTAAAGACTGAATTATAGTTTTAATTAGCATCTCCTTTCCCCCTAGTAAGATCTTTTCCTTCCAACCTTGCACCATGTTGATCACTCTTGCGACCAAATACAAGAAATTGTCACTTCTATCCACACCCACCATAGAAGGAAGCCCCAAGTATTTATCAGGCATTGCTTCAGTCATAATATTGAGCTCAACACAAATGTCAGCTTTTAATTGGACATCCACATTTGGGCTGAAGTATCTGCTAGACTTTGCATCACTTACCAGTTGACCAGAGTTCGCACAATATTGATCAAATACTTGTGTCAATGAGGTTGCATTAAATCAGTTTTCATGAGGATTAAGGAGTTATCAGCGAATAACAAGTGTGAAACTGATGGTGCATTTCTGAATACTCTTACCCCCTATATGCCACAAACCTCCTCCGCATGAGCCAATAAACTTGATAACCCTTCTGCGCACAACAAAAATGGATTACCATTCTATAACCTGTAACAATTCTTTATGGGATCAATTCATTCTTATCATTAGGAACAACAGTAATACCCCCCTTCTTAGGGACACAATGAACGAGACTCATCCACTGACTATCAGCAATAGGATAAATTATACATGTCTCCAGAAGCTTTAATATTTTATTTCTTACCACTTCTTTCATCTTAGGGTTTAATCGTCGTTGATGATCAACAACTGGTTTAACATCTTTCTCCAATTTTATTTTGTGTTGGCATAGAGTGAGACTAATGCCCTTAAGATCATCAAGAGTATATCCAATAGCGGCTCGGTGCTTCTTCAGAGTTTTCAATAATTTCTCTTCTTCATGCTCTGAAAGGTTAGCACTAATAATAACATGATATATCGTGTTTTCATCAAGATAAGCATATTTAAGAGTATCAGCTAATTGTTTAAGCTCAAACACGAGATCACACTTTGGTGGAGGAGGATCCCCAAGGATTTCAACAGGCAAGTTGTGTTTCAAAATAGGTCCTTGCTTAAAGAATACTTCATCTATTTCCTTTCTTTCATTCATAAACATATCATTTTCATGGTCTAGCAAATATTGTTCTAAGGGATCATTAGGAGGCACGACAATAGAAGCAAAACCAATAATTTCATCCTTACTAGGCAATTCTTTATCATAGGATTGTCTATGAAATTTAGAGAAATTAAAATCACGAGACATATCCACTAAACCAACAGTAACAATATCCTTTTCGCAGTCTATCTTAGCATTAACAGTACTCAAGAAGGGTCTACCAAATATAATGGGACAAAAGTCATCTTGTGGGGAACCAAGAACAAGAAAATCAGTAGGATATTTAATTTTCCCACACAAGACTTCAACATCTCTAACAATCCCAACTGGTGAAATAGTATCCCTATTGGCAAGCTAAATAGTAACATCAATGCCTTCTATCTCAGCAGGTGCAATATCATTTATAATTTTTTTGTATAAGGAATGAGGAATTGCACTCACACTAGCACCCATATCACATAAGCCATGATAACAATGATCTCCTATTTTAACAGAAACAACAGGCATGCCAACAATAGGTCTATGTTTACCTTTAGTATCGAGTTTAGCAATTCTAGCAGCTTCATCACAGAAATAAATAACCTGCCCATCAATATTATTGACCAAGAGATCTTTAACCATAGCAATACTAGGTTCAACTTTAATTTGCTCAGGGGGTGTAGGTTTTCTAGTATTACTCTTACAAACCAAAGTTGAAGCTTTAGAATGACCTTTATTCTAACAGGAAAAGATGGTTTCTCAATATAAGCAGTAGGAAAAATAGGATCAACATTATAAGTTATAGTTTTTTCTTCAAGTTTAATAGGTTCTACTACTTTCACTTCAATGGGAGCATGATATTTAAACCACTTTTTCTTAGGGAGATCAATATGAGTAGTAAATGATTCACAGAAAGAATCTACTATCTCACAGTCAAGTCCATATTTAGCGCTAAATTCATGAAAAGCATTGGTATCCATAAAAGATTTAACACAATCAAACTTAAGGTTTATACCTGACTCCTTACCTTCCTCGAGTTCCCAATCTTCAGAGTTGCGTTTAATTATTTCCAATAAATCCCATTTGAATTCAATAGTCTTCATCATAAAAGAACTAGTACAAGAATAGCGAGCATGGAGCGATCATTATGAGAAAGTCGAGCATAATTTTTTTGAATAATAGTTTATCTTGAGAGCTCATGATTGGGGCATGAATATAACATTGACTTAAGCCTCCCCGAAGCTTGATCGATACTTTCTCCTTCACGAGGCCAAAAATTATATATATAATTCCAATCACGATGAACCAGATGCATAGGATAAAAGTTCTGATGAAATTTCAATTTCAATCGGTTGTGGTTCCATGATCCAATATCATCACATAGCCTATACCATGTCAATGCCTTTCCCTTCAAAGATAAAGGAAAGACCTTCTTCTTGACAACATCCTCGGGCATACCTGCAAGCTTAAATAATCCATAAACTTCATCCACATAGAGTAGATGCATATCGGGATGTAATGTTCCATCTCCTGTATAGGGATTAACTAGCAGTTTCTCTATCATACCCGAAGGAATTTCAAAGTAAATATTTTCAGTAGGTTCAGTAGGTTGAGGATCAACTCTTTGCTCTTTTGGTCGAGGTGAAGATACCCCGAACAAGCCCATCAAAGGATTATTTTCCATAGTAAGAAGTGACAGTAAATTTCAGCACACTATATAAATGTTTGTTTACCAAATTCCACTTATCAAAGGCGCTTCACTCCCCGGCAACGGCGCTAGAAAAGAGTCTTGATGACCCACAAGTATAGGGTATCTATCGTAGTCCTTTCGATAAGTAAGAGTGTCGAACCCAAAGAGGCGCAGAAGGACATGCCAAGCGGTTTTCAGTAAGGTATTATCTGCAAGCACTGAAATTATCGGTAACAGATAGTTTTGTGATAAGGTAATTCGTAAAGGATAACAAGTAACAAAAGTAAACAAGGTGCAGCAAGGTGGCCCAATCCTTTTTATATAAAAGGACAAGCCTGGACGAACTCTTATATAAAGCAAAGTGCTCCCGAGGACACATGGAAATTGTTGTCAAGCTAGTTTTCATCATGCTCATATGATTCGCGTTTGTTACTTTGATAATTTGATATGTGGGTGGACAGGTGCTTATCCATACTTGGACAAGCCTCCCACTTATAATTAACCCCTCTCGCACGCATCCACAATTACGAAAGAAGAATTAAGGTAAACCTAACCATAGCATGAAACATATGGATCCAAATCAGCCCCTTACGAAGCAATGCATAAACTAGGGTTTAAGCTTCTGTCCCTCTAGCAACCTATCATCTACTCATTACTTTCCAATGCCTTCTCCTAGGCCCAAATCATGGTGAAGTGTCATGTAGTCGATGTTCACATAACACCACTAGAGGAGAGACAACATACATCTCATCAAAATATCGAACGAATACCAAATTCACATGATTACTTATAACAAGACTTCTCCCATGTCCTCAGGAACAAACGTAACTACTCATAAAGTATATTCATGTTCATAATCAAAGGAGTATTAATAAGCATTAAGGATCTGAACATATGATATTCCACCGAATAAACCAACTAGCATCAACTACAAGGAGTAATCAACACTACTAGCAACCCACATGTACTAATCTGAGGTTTTGAGACAAAGATCGGATACAAGAGATGAACTAGGGTTTGAGAGGAGATGGTGCTGGTGAAGATGTTGATGGAGATTGACCCCCTCTTGATGAGAGGATCGATGGTGATGACGATGGCGGTGATTTCCCCCTACCGGAGGTATGTTTCTCCGGCAGAACAGCTCCGCCGGAGCCCTAGATTAGTCCTGCCCAGGTTCCGCCTCGAGATGGCGGCGCTTCATCCCGAAAGCTTCTCTATCATTTTTCTAGGGCAAAAGACACCATATAGCAGAAGATGGGAGTCGGGGGCCTGCCAGGGGGCCCACGAGGCAGGGGGCGTGCCCAGGGGGGTAGGGCGCGCCTTCCACCCTCGTGGCTGATTGGTGGCCCCCCTCTAGTGCTTTCTTCGCCCAATATTTTTAATATATTCCAAAACTGATCTCCGTGAAGTTTCAGGACTTTTGGAGTTGTGCAGAATAGGTCTGTAATATTTGCTCCTTTTCCAGTCCAAAATTCCAGCTCCCGACATTCTTCCTTTTCATGTAAACCTTATAAAATAAGAGAGAAAAGGCACAAGTATTGTGATATAACATGTAATAACAGTCCACAATGCAATAAATATTGATATAAAAGTATGATGCAAAATGGACGTATCACCTGCCGGCAACTACATGGGCCTAATGGGCCAGTGGGACAGACTAGCCCCTAAGGGGCTAGTGCGCCCCATGTAGGCCGAAATAGAGGGCGGGGGGAGGAAAGAGGAGAAGAGATAAAGGAAGGGGAGGGATTCGGCCTCCCCCTTCCTTCTCTCCCCCTCATCCTTCCTTTCCTCTTCGGGAATTATGGTAAGGGGGGGGGGGGTAAATAGGATTAGGGCCCCAAGTAGGATTCATCCTACTTGGGCGCCCCCTGGGCTGCCCCTCTCCCTGCCACCTATATATATGAAGGGGGGAGGCACCTAGAACACACATCATTCATCCTAGCCGTGTGCGGCGCCCCCTCCATAGTTTATGCCTCCGGTCATATTCACGTAATGGATCACTTCACCATCACCATCACCATGCCATTATGCTGACGCAACTCTCCCTCGACACTTTGCTGGATCAAGAGTTCGAGGGACGTCATCGAGCTGAACGTGTGTAGAACTCGGAGGTGCCGTACGTTCGGTGCTTGATCGATCTGAACGAGAAGAAGTTCGACTACATTAACCGCGTTAACAAATGCTTCTGCTTTCGGTCTACGAGGGTACGTGGACACACTCTCCCCCTCTCGTTGCTATGCATCTCCTAGATAGATCTTGCGTGAGCGTAGGATTTTTTTAAAATTGCATGCTACATTTCCCAACAGCTTCTGGGGTAGCTTCGTGTCGCTGAGATGGTTGGCCAGCAGCTGCAAGTTCCTCTAGCTTCGCTAATCTTGCATTGAGCTTCTGCATTTCGCTCAGCTCTGCTTTCCTCTTTCTCTCTCGGCATCTGTAACTGCCTGCTCCGGGGAACCCATGCACCCACGCAACAGAGCCTAGTGTGCCTCGTGTTTGTCCAGGGTGCTCAGGATTCCCGAGGGCCATAGTCACCTCGTCCTTCTCTCTATTGGGAATGAACGTCCCTTTCTGTGATACGGCGATATAATCTTGAAGCTTCTTGACGGGTATTGCAAGTTGCTCGTCCTTCCAACGACACTCTCCTATTTCTGGGACCAAAATTCTCCCAACCCCGAAGAACCAAGTCCTTGAATAGTCTGGCCATATCAGTGTCGCTGGTTGGACCCCTTTAGCAATCAGGTCATTCTCAGCTTTGTCCCACAATGGCCGGTCTTGGAGGTAGCCACCTGGCCCCATGTGATGGTGATACTGCTTCTCTGCAACATTTTTCTTGTTTGTCTCTGACATTTCTTACCCTTATCTGATGTCTTGTAGGCCACAAATGCGGGCCAGTGATCTCTTATCTTCTCATATCGGTCGGTGAATTCTGGAGTCTTCCCTTTGTCGACAAACTTTGTGTTCAACTCTTTCTTCCACCTCCTGAATAGATCTGCCATCTTCTTAAGAGCACACGCCTTGACCTTTGGCTCTATAACTGGCTTATTCGGATCCTCCTCTGATAGTAGGGTGAAATTGGGTTACAACCTTTTTTGTCATCCTCTAACATGCGATCGAACTTCAACTTCTCCTTTTCATTTTCGCATTGTCTCTTTGCATCAACAATGACCCGACGAAGGTTATCATCGGGCACATCGTCTGGTTCCTCTTAATCTCCAGCTTCCCCCATTGCAGCATCACCGTATTCAGGGGGCACATAGTTGTCATCATCCTCTTCTTCTTCGTTGTCTTCCATCATAACCCCTTTTTCTCCATGCTTGATACAAACATTATAGTGTGGCATGAAACCCTTCTCAAGAAGGTGGATGTGAAGGGTTTTCGCGTTAGAGTAAGACTTCGTATTCCCACAGATAGGGCATGGACAACACATAAAACAATTCTGCTTGTTTGCCTCAGCCACTTCGAGAAAATAATGCACGCCTTCAATGTATTTGGAGATGCGTCTGTCACCGTACATCCATTGCCAGTTCATCTGGGTACATTATATATAACTAAGTGTGGCAAAAACAATTACGGACCATCATGAATAGAGAAGTGACCAAATTAATAGAAGTTCACAATCACATTAAAACCAAAGTACAATAGTGATCAAATGCTATTACTGAAAAAATAAATATATAAAGTTTATACATAGTTCTCATTGAACAACATATAGCTCTATAGAGCATCTAATTAAACCATACATTGAAACTATGTAAAATATTTCAATGCAACAACATATGCTATCATAATCGCAACTAAGGTAACATGATCCAATGACATAATGATGCCAAGCCTCAGTATGAATGACATATTTTTTAATCTTTCTAATCTTCAAGCGCATTTTATCCATCTTGATCTTGTGATCATCGACGATATCGCAACATGCAACTCCAATGCCATCTTCTCCTCCTCAATTCTTTTCAATTTATTCATCAAGTAATCATTTTCTTTTTCAACAATTTAACCTCTCGACAAGAGGGTCAGTTGGAATTTCTGGTTAGATACCTCCTAGATAAAACATATATGTCACGTTGGTCGGCATAATTGTCATAAACACTAAATGAAACAAACAATTATAAAAGATAGTATATACCACATCCGAATCATAGACAGGACCAGGGCCGACGGGGGCGGATACCAAAACCATCACACTATATAACAACAAACAATTATAAAAGTAATAAAATTATACAAGTATCAATCTAAATCATACAAGAATTTTTTCTTTTAGAAAGAAAATAAGAATAAGAGGCTCACCACGGTGGTGCTAGTGATGAGATCGGGGCAGGCGATCGACGGCGGTGAGGATGGGAACGGGACAGGACGGACCGCCAAACCTAGACAAATCTTGAGGAAAATGGAGTTTGGACATGGAGCTTCGAGAGGAGAAAGCTTAAGTGTGGCTCGACAATTTCATCGAACACCTCATGTGCATAGGAGGTGAGCTAGAGCACCACAAAGCTCTCCCACGACCGGCCAAAACAACAGAGCAGTGCACTGCTCTGCTCGCGGACAGGGGGTATATATAAGCCTCTCTTTAGTCCCGGTTGGTGGCTAAAACCAGGACTAACGGACCACATTTGATCCCGGTTCCAGACACCAACCGGGACTAAAGGGTGTGGGCCAGGAGCGAGGCCCATTGATCCCGGTTCTTGTCTGGAACCAAGACCGAAGGGGTCAGATGAACCCGGACCAATGGCCCCCGAGGCTCGGCCGCCCCCTGGCCTCACGAACCGGGACTAAAGCACCCATTGGTCCCGGTTCGTAGGAGAACCGGGATTAATGCCTTTTCAGGTTTGTACCAAAGCCCTGTTTTCTACTAGTGCAAGTCTCGTAGGTGTCTCTTGGTCCAAGAAAAATCATCGCGAAAGTTTTATTCCATTTGGACTCCATTTGATATTTCTTTTCTATGAAACTCAGAAACAAGGAAAAGATAGAAACTGGTACTGGGCTCTAGGTTAATAGGTTAGTCCCAAAAATAATGTAAAATAGCATATTAATGCATATAAAATCCAAAAAAATAATATAATAGCATGAAACAATAAAAAATAATATAGTCCACTACCACGCCACCTACCCTTTCGGCGCCCTCATCGGCTTCGTTGCACGTCCCTGTCCCTGCCCCTCCCACCCCACCCCGCGCTTAGGATGTAGCACCATCCGACTTCCCACCTCGGCTCCCATAGGCACGCCCTCTCCGGGACATCGGGCGGAAGGGCACGACAGGAGGAGGGGCATGAGGAGGCGTTCGGGGATTGCCGGCTTGCAGAACGCGGCGACGACTCGTGTACATGCATATTTTTCTACTGGTTAGCCTACATTGCGCGTGGTTTTCCATCCCATCCTTTGGATCCTTCCGCGAATACACAAAGATTGCATATCATTTCATTGATAGAACAATTAGAAGAAGTACAGTCTGTGTTTGTGTCATGTGTTGTACCATCCTTTGGTTCCTGAGATGCGACTGCTTGGAACTTTGTGTTAGAGTAAGTAATGGGCCTAATGGGCCCATTAGTCTTAGGGTTAATTATAGATAAGGGTCGCTTGCTTAGGGGTCAAGTAAGCCTTACTTGGAGTCAAGTAAATCTCTCTATATAAAGAGAGAAGATGTATCAATCTAATCAAGCAAGAATTAAGAAGGAAATCCCTTCCCTCTTGCCTGGCCGTGGGCAGAAAGGCCCCCGGCCGGCCCTCTCGCGCCCTCCTTCTAGCAGCGCCATAACAATTTGATACCAGGTAGCTCAGTTTCGATCATGTCTTCGCCGCCACCCAACCCGTCGCTTCCGCTGCCGACCGCCACCACCGTGCCGCTGGCCATCTATACCGCGCCGCTGCCCTCCCCGTCCGCGCCGCTGGTCGCATCTTCCGGCGTCGCCACCGCACCACCGGCCGCCGCCTACACCCCGGTGGAGATCACCGGGGTCCTCAACGACCTCGTCACAGTCGTCCAGGGGATCCAGCTGTACCTGGCCAGCCCCTAGGACCGCCACCGCCCCCGCCGCCGATCGTCACCATCAGGCCGCCGACCCTGCCGTGGTACTCGCCGCATCCGGGGGCCTCCGCGGCGTTCGCTGGGATGTTGCAGCCCCAGCTGCAGCTGCTGCCGCCACACGTCGCCGCCCCGCAGTGGCCGACGTCGGCTCCCGCCGCGCCTCCAGCGCCCATCGCCGCCCCCACGCCGCACCAGGCGGCCTTCGCCGCGCTCGCTGGGCCACTGCAGCAGCCGCTGTAGCTGCCATCCATCGCCACCACCGCCCACCCCTGGTTGCAGTGGCAGCCGCCGCCCCTGGCGGCCTCTGCCGTGCCCGACGCTCCGCCGCAGCAGCCGCTGCAGCTGTAGCAGCCACCGCCGGTCAGCTCCGGCCCCGCATCGACCGTGCTGGCGGGAGTCCCGCTCCACCAAGTCCAGTCTCCGCCGTCGCCGTCATCGCTTCCTTCTTGGATCGCTACCCGCCACGTGTTGGCGGCGGTGAGGCTGCAGGCTGCTGCGCGCGGCCTCCTAGCGTGTTGACGTGTGCGCGAGATGCATGGTCTGCAGCTGCCGCGCCTCCAAGTTGCCCTTCGCTCCGCAAAGGACCTCGATCTCATTCACCGCTCCGGGGATCTTGGGCATGCGGTTTTCCCCATGGGCAGTGGGCATGTTGTTTTTCCCGCGGCCAGTGACCTCAAAGTCTACGACATCGATGGTTGGGGGGGGGGGGCGCATCCCTCCTCGTCATTCTCCATCGCAAGCCCTCCACTCTTCCCTGTGCCGTGGAGACCAACAGCCATACACATGCACTCCTTTTGTCCAGGTGGTGTCCATGGGATCCAGGTGGCTGTACACGTGTACATCCAAAATAAAGCGTCCCAGTCTATTTCAGGTTGAGAGTAATAATACAAGCTGAGATGTAAAAGGCTTGTTTTTAGGTGTTAGGTTTCTGTTGCGTCGAGTCATGGTTATAAGTTGGTTAGGCTGCAGCTCGAGGACAAACTGCATGTCCAGGTGGGGTGTAGTGTTAGAGTACGTAATGGGCCTAATGGGCCCATTAGTCTTAGGGTTAATTAGAGATAAGCGTCGCTTGCTTAGGGGTCAAGTAAGCCTTGCTTGGGAGTCAAGTAAACATCTCTATATAAAGGGAGAAGATGTATCAATCTAATCAAGCAAGAATTAAGAAGGAAACCCTTCCCTCTTGCCTGGCCGTGGGCAAAAGGCCCCCGACCGGCCCTCTCACGCCCTCCTTCTAACAGCGCCATAACACTTTGAGGACAAATTCCATCATTTCGAGGTTGTTTGGATGGGAGCCCGAGGCTGCCAAGCCCAAATATTGGCGTCTGCCTGCATGGGCAGCGTTTGGATTGTAGCCCATTATTCGGCTCGCCCAGGCTCGATTCAGCTCTTCAGTTCATTTTCTCGCCAACGCATTGGCAAGTTGCGGGCGGCGAAAAGCATCGCCAATTTTTTGGCTCACCCATGCGTTGGCCTGCTAGCATGGGCACAATCTAAACATCCCCTTCATGCCCATGAGCATTTTTCAAGCCCACACTAAAATTATCTGTAAAATTCTTTGCCACGTGTATAACATCGGCGACTTCGAACCCATGGAACTCTGTTGCGCGACCAGGAGGGACTTGCTAGGATCGACGGCGGACATAGGGACGGCAAATGTAGATACTGGTTCCCGTGCGTCACCCTCAGCTCCGATGCCTCCGGTTCTGAAGCAAAGTCATAGTATACTCGTGCTGTCGTATTTTTACCCTTGTGTTCATGAGAACCCGAACCACCTGTGCTACTGGAGCAATTACATTTTTGGCTCACTAGTACTCCCTCCGTAAAGAAATATAAGAGTGTTTAGATCACTATTATATTTCAGTAGTGATCTATACGTTCTTATATTTCTAAACGCTCTTATATTTCTTTGCGGAGGGAGTACATTTTTAACAACTTGAATACACGGCTCAAAGGCAAGAGGAGTTGTCTTCTGATCACTTGCTCTCCAGAGATGATAGATTGCGTGCCTTTCTATGTGTTATCTATTTTTCTTTTTGCACAAACTACTCCCTCCATACCAAAATACTTGTAGTTGGGGGAAACTAGTATCAACCTACTGGCCCTTCTTTCCATGTGGTGGCATTGAAGCTCCGTCCATGGTCTTGATGAGAAAGAAGACACTGAAACTGATAACCAGATGACAGGATCTAAGATTTTTCTTCTGGTTCAGATAACTTCAGCAGTGAAGGAAGCCTTGTTCTGGAAGTCAACAGCAAGATCATTATGCATTGCTTGGGTTGGGCAACTTGCGGTTCTTGGCCACTGAAAATCAGATTCATAAGAGTTACCATGACATGGCTCATAAATGTTTTTTTTGAGCATCAGTATAGACACACGCTCATATACACGCGCATACACTCATTCCTATGAACGCACACACGCACACCCTACCCCTATGAGCACCTCCGAAAGACTGAGCCGGCATATCATCTTGAGATTTACGAAGTCATCGTAGGCGCCTCGTCGTCGACGGGAACGTCTCCTCCCACTGAAAGCGCATCGCCGGAAATCCTGAAATAAATCCAGAAATAATGCGAGCACCAGGATTTGAACCCTGGTGGGTTGGGGATACCACTGTCCACCTAACCAACTCAACCACAGGTTGATTCGCCATGGCTCATAAATGTTGAATATATTGTTTACGTGTATACTTTGTCTTGCCCACCTTCTAGTTCCTCTGTATAGTTGAGGTTGTGCCCCCTTCTGTACTCATAT
>NC_057807.1:599898660-599900485 GCF_018294505.1 Triticum aestivum
CTGGTGCACCGATCAATGCATTGTGTTGCACATCCTATTCTTTTCCTTCTACATGATATCAGTTTCCGGATTCTAAACCCTAGCCTTCCGCCGCCACCGCCGCGCGCCTCCTCTGCCGTGCCGCAGCCGCCGCCGCCATCCAGCCGCCGCCCGCGCGCCTCCCGCGCCTGCCGCCGCTCCTATCTCTCCCAGCCCGCCCGCGTCGCCCGTACTCCAGCTCGCCCGCGTCGCATGTAGCTGCTTCCCGCGTCGCCTGCCAAGTCCTCGCTAGCACCACTTAGTAGGAGCTCACGCACTGGCGGACGTCCCCGGTGGGCAGGGTATGGCGCCTGCCATACCTTAATTTTGAGCAAAAACAAATTTATACGTATGCATCGATACAGAGGCTGCGCTGTCCATCGATCGCTAATAGAGAAAAGGCTGCGTTGTAGTTCACTCGTTCTTATGGCCCAACGCGGCCGGTGGCCTGATGGGCCAAGACAGCCAGCCACCCACGAAACGACGAGTCACGGCTGGCCTGGCCAGGTTCGAGCGTAGGATTTTCTCTCAGTCTCGACCACTACTCGACCTCTCGACACGACGCTACGCGGCAACCCTAGCGAGCGGGGGCGGCGGCTGGCCAGGTCGCCAGGAGCCCAGGAGGCAGGAGCGGCGGCGGCGGCTGGCCAGGGCGGCGACACCGCGACAGCAAGCAACGGCGGTGCAAGCGGTGGCAGAAGCCGGGGCCTAGGCGCCTAGCGGCGGTGGCAGCAGCGGTCCGGTAATCCGGCCACTTCTGACTCCGGCGCAGTTCCGGCCAGATTTCAAGAAGATGGAAAAGAAAGGAAAGGGAATAAAGGAAAGGGGAGGAGGTAATTTCTGAACTTTTCTGGATTTTTATAGCAAATTTAACATTAGATGTAGTTTGAAGCAGATTGTAGATTTGTAGTGACCGAATGGATGATATTTTAACAGTAGCTTAAAGCAGATTTGTAGCAAAATTTAACAGCAACTTGAAGCCTTAAATTCAATGTGAATAAGCTTGCTAGACTCATAGAGATTTATCATGATGAGGATTTCTCAGATTATGAACGTGACCATATAGTTGATAACCTAGAGCTATCCATTATCCATATGAGAAGAAATTGAAGACTTTAGAGCTTGTCATGATATTGCAAGCCTAGCTAAAAAGATGGTTGAACTTGAAAGGCATGTTATGTTTCCCGCTGTTTATCGCCTAAATGAGTTGGTATTGCTACTACCGGTAGCCACGACAACAATTGAAAGAGCCTTCTCATCAACGAAAATCATCAAGACTGAGTTGCGCAACAAGATGTCTGATGGCTGGCTTAATGACTTGATGGTGTGTTACATTGAGCGAGAGATCTTCAAAAGTATTGATCTTGGTAAAATTAAGAAAGATTTTCAGAAGGAGGGTAGGGCACTGCCATTGTCTGGGTCTTCTAGACGCCATTAAAAGCTTCATTATCATTATGTTTTAGGTTGTTTTCCTATTGAAACATGTTTACATTTTCATTGAATTTGGTTATTGGTTTGTAGTGAGCATTGTTAGTGTGTATTGACTCCTTTGATTCGCATAAAAAAATTTCTAGTGAAACTTCGCCCCACCTTAAATTTTTTTCGTGGTCCGCCTCTAAGCTCACGTACGTCCGGCTGGCAACCGGTGGCTTCCCAATCGCCCGTACTCCAGCTTCTACTTTGCCTGCTAGCCTGCAAGGGACGAATCCTTGTTTCCTTCTACTTCTATACTAGTTCTCATTATTCACCTGCTAATTACGCCGCCGCCGCTGATCATCATTAGCATAATCCATCCATCTAGTCTAGC
>NC_057807.1:599900853-599939940 GCF_018294505.1 Triticum aestivum
ATTCATCCGCTTCCGATCAAGTCTATTCTGCAAGCCACTTTGCTCGCCCGCCCACGTGCTCGCGCGATTGCCCGCTCGCTCGCATCACCTCACCCGCCGCTGCCGCCACCCGCCGCTGCCGCCGGCTCCTCTTTCACCGCTGCTGCCGGTCGCCGCCGATCCCTCCTATCCCGTTTACGTACCGCTGCTACTCCACCCGTCCCCTACCTTCCGCTGCTATAACCATCGCCGCTGCGATGTCTTCTGCTACGTCGTCTCTCTTCGGCTACATGTACGCGGACGCGCCAAATCCCTTCACCACGCCGCATGTTTTTCCGGCGGGCCATCCGGCCTACTTCGCCGTGCTGCAACAGCCGGCCAGTGCCGGCCCTGCGGCTCTGATCACCATGCCGATGGCCGGCGGCCATGCTCCGCCCGCCCCGGTTCAACCCTACGGTAGCTTTGCTTCGCTGCCGGTCTCACCATCACGGGACACTATGGCTTCGCCTCACTGCCAGTCTCACCATCATGGGACACTACTTCCTTGGCCGCCCTGCACTCGGCCCCATCACCGATGGCGCTTGGTACCGGCGGCGCTTGGTACATGGACTCGGGCGCCACCGCCCACATGACATCTCATCCCGGTACTCTCACTCCCTCCACTCTGGTTCATACTCCTACTTGCATCATTTTTTGGCAACGGTTCCTCTTTACCTATCACACATGTTGGTCGTGCTTTGTTTCCTTCCACATCTACACCTATCATTATGTTTGATGTTCTTGTGTCTCCTGATTTAGTTATGAACCTTGTATCTGTTCGTCCTCTTGCCCGTGAGAATCCCATTACCATTGAATTTGATGATGTCGTTTTTTTGTGAAGGATGCCCATACTCAGATGGTCCGTCACCGTTGTGGGAGTCCTGATGAGCTCTATCCGGTGCACTCCTCCACCACCGCCTCCACCAGCCCAGTCGCCCTCGCCGCAGGTGTCGACCTTTGGCATGCTCGTTTGGGACACCCGAACTCCAACACTTTGCATCAAATACTTAAGAGCTTTTCATTCTCATACAATAAGATCGACGACCATACTTGTGAGGCTTGTCGTCTTGGCAAGCACGTTTGTCTTCCCTTTAGTGCATCTACCATTATTTCCACTTTTCCATTTCAGTTATTGCATAGTGATGTTTGGACATCCCCGGTTGCAAGAAACACGGGCTACTTATACTATTTTGTGATCTTAGATTATTTCTCTCATTATGTGTGGACATTTCCTCTTGTCGCAAGTCCGACGCTCTTGCCACACTCAGTGCATTTTATTTCTGTGTCACCACACAGTTCGGTCGTCATATCCTTAATTTACTAACTGACAACAGAAAAGAGTTTGACAACACTACTGTTCATAACCTTCTAGCCTCCCACGGCACTATCTTCCGCCTCACTTGCCCTTACACGTTCCAACAAAATGGTCATGCCGAGCGTATCCTTCACACTCTTAATGACTGCGTCCGCACGTTACTCTTTCACTCTAACGTGCCTCCCCGGTTTTGGCCGGACGCTATCGCCACGCCACCCTCCTCCTTAACATCCGCTCGTGTCGCTCATGCTGGAACTATGCCCCTCACCATCTCCTCTTTGGTGCTCCCCCATATTATGATGGCCTTCGAATCTTTGGCTGTCTCTACTATCCTAGCCTCGCTGCCACTGCGCCTCATAAGCTTGCACCTCATTCAGCCGCTTGCATCTTCCTCGACTACCCACCTAACACCAAAGGATACCGCTGCTATGATCCCGTCGCCATCGTGTATTCACCTCCTGGCACGTTTACTTTGATGAGACGGTGTTTCCATTTCAGCAGGTACCTCCCGCCGCCTCATCGCTGCCGGCCACCGGCGGCCCTCCAGCAACCCCGTCAGGTGGACGGCCCTGCTCGATTCTTGGACCGCCTCCGGGCTTCGGTGTTCCTCCCACCATGGGACGAGCTGCCACTCGCGCCCCCACGACGTCCTCGCTGACTCCGTCAGGGGCCTCAGCATCGCCCACCTCGCTGGCATCTTCACCGGTAGCCGCTGCTTCGCCGACCTCTTCGACATCATCTTCGTCGGCTGCCCCGTCGCCGGTATCTTCACCGGCCACCTCAGGCGCCGTCCTATCGCCGGCTGTCTCGGTCGGCCCCGCCGCCTTGGGTGCCTCGGGCGGCGCCCCGCCCTCGCCCGCCACCCCCGCTTCGCCCGTCCCCTACGCCTCGGGCACGAGCGCTTCGACGACCTCGGGCACGGGCGCTTTGGCAGCCTCGGGTGACGCTTCTGTTGGAAATATGCCCTAAAGGCAATAATAAAATGGTTATTATTATATTTCCTTGTTCATGATAATTGTCTATTGTTCATGCTATAATTGTATTGACCGGAAACCGTAATACATGTGTAAACACATAGACCACAACATGTCCCTAGTGAGCCTCTAGTTGACTAGCTCATTGATCAATAGATGGTTATGGTTTCCTGACCATGGACATTAGATGTCATTGATAACGGGATCATATCATTAGGAGAATGATGTGATGGACAAGACCCAATCTTAAGCATACCACAAGATCGTGTAGTTCATTTGCTAAGAGCTTTTCTAATGTCAAGTATCATTTCCTTAGACCATGAGATTGTGCAACTCCCGGATGCCGTAGGAATGCTTTGGGTGTACCAAACATCAGAACGTAACTGGGTGGTTATAAAGGTACACTACAGGTATATCTAAAAGTGTCTGTTGGGTTGGCATGAATCGAGACTGGGATTTGTCACTCCGTATGACGGAGAGGTATCTCTGGGCCCACTCGGTAATGCATCATCATAATGAGCTTAATGTGACTAAGAAGTTAGTCACGGGATCATGCATTGTGGAATGAGTAAAGAGACTTGTCGGTAACGAGATTGAATGAGGTATTGGGATACCAACAATTGAATCTCGGGCAAGTAACATACCGGTAGACAAAGGGAATTGTATACGGGATTGATTGAATCCCCGACATCGTGGTTCATCTGATGAGGTCATCGTGGAACATGTGGGAGCCAACATGGGTATCCAGATCTCGCTGTTGGTTATTGGCCGGAGAGATGTCTCGGTCATGTCCGCATGATTCCCGAACCCGTAGGGTATACACACTTAAGGTTCGGTGACGCTAGAGTTGTTATGGGAAATAATCCGTGGTTACCAAATGTTGTTCGAACTCCCAGATGAGATCTCGGACGTCACGAGGAGTTCCGGAATGGTCCGAAGATAAAGATTTATATATGGGAAGTCCTTATTTGGTCGCCGGAAGTGTTCAGGGGTTTATCGGTATTGTACCGGGACCACCGAAAGGGTTCCGGGGGTCCACCAGGAGGGTCCACCTGCCCCGGAGGGCCCTATGGGCTGAATATGGAGGGGAACCAGCCCCTAGGTGTGCTGGGCGCCAAAACCCCTAGGGACCATGCGCCTAGGGTTTGGGGGAAACCCTAAAGGGGGCGCCCCCCTTGGCTTGGGGGCAAGCCTTCCCCCTTGGCCGCCGCCCCCCTCTAGATCCATCTGGAGGGGGCCGCCCCCCTCTCCCTTGCCCCTATAAATAGAGGGGAGGTGGGAGGGCTGCCGCACCCTTCCCCTGGCGCAGCCCCCCCTCCCCAACACCTCCTCCTCCTCCGTAGTGCTTGGCGAAGCCCTGCCGGAGAACTGCAAGCTCCATCACCACGCCATCGTGCTGCCGGAGCTCTCCCTCAACATCTCCTCTCCCCTTGCTGGATCAAGAAGGAGGAGACGTCCCCGGGCTGTACGTGTGTTGAACGTGGAGGCGCCGTCCGTTTGGCGCTAGATCGGATCTTCCACGATTTGAATCACCGTGAGTACGACTCCATCATCCGCGTTCTAGTAACGCTTCTGCTTTGCGATCTTCAAAGGTATGGAGATGCACATCCTCTCTCTCTCTTGTTGCTAGAATCTCCTAGATTGATCTTGGTGATACTTATGAAAATTTTGAATTATTGCTACGTTCCTCAACAGTGGCATCATGAGCTAGGTCTATGCGTAGATTCTATGCACGAGTAGAACACAAGTAGTTGTGGGTGTTGGTTTGTTCAGTTTGCTTACCATTACTAGTCCTATCTTGTTTTGGTGGTATTGTGGGATGAAGCGGCCTGGACCGACCTTACACGTACGCTTACGTGAGACAGGTTCCACCAACTGACATGCACTTGTTGCATAAGGTGGCTAGCGGGTGTCTGTCTCTCCCACCTTAGTCGGATCAGATTCGATGAAAAGGGTCCTTATGAAGGGTAAATAGCAATTGGCATATCACGTTGTGGCTTTTGCATAGGTAAGAAACGTTCTTGCTAGAAACCCATAGCAGCCACGTAAAAACATGCAACAACAATTAGAGGTCGTCTAACTTGTTTTTGTAGGGTATGTTATGTGATGTGATCTGGCCAAAAGAATGTGATGAATGCTATATGTGATGTATGAAATCGATCATGTTCTTGTAATAGGAATCACGACTTGCATGTCGATGAGTATGACAACCGGCAGCAGCCATAGGAGTTGTCTTAGTTTATTGTATGACATGCGTTTCATTGAAAACGCCATGTAATTACTTTACTTTATTGCTAACCGTTAGCCATAGTAGTAGAAGTAATAGTTAGCGAGACAACTTCATGAAGACACGATGATGGAGATCATGGTGATGGAGATCATGGTGTCGTGCCGGTGACGAAGGTGATCATGTCACGCCTCAAAGATGAAGATCAAAGGCGCAAAATGATATTGGCCATATCATGTCACTTTATGATTTGCATGTGATGTTTTTCATGTTTACATCTTATTTGCTTAGAACGACGGTAGCATAAATAAGATGATCCCTCATTAAAAAAATCAATAAAGTGTTCCCCCTAAGTATGCACCGTTGCGAGAGTTCGTTATTGTGAAGCACCAGGTGATGATCGGGTGTGATAGATTATAACGTTCTCATACAACGGGTGTAAGCCAGATTTACACATGCAAAGCACTTAGGATGACTTGACGAGCCTAGCATGTCAGACATGGCCTCGGAACACAAGAGACCGAAAGGTCGAACATGAGTCGTATAGTAGATACGATTAACATGGAGATGTTCACCGATGATGACTAGTCTGTCTCACGTGATGATCGGACATGGCCTAGTTGACTCAGATCATGTATGACTTAGATGACTAGAGGGATGTCTATCTGAGTGGGAGTTCATTAAATAATTTGATTAGATGAACTTAATTATCATGAACATAGTCTAAAATATCTTTACAATATATCTTGTAGATCAAATAGCCCACGCTAATGTTGCCCTCAACTTCAACGCGTTCCTAGAGAAAACCAAGCTGAAAGACGATGGTAGCAACTATACGGGTTGTGTCTGAAACTTGAGGATCATCCTCATAGCTGCCAAGAAAGCATATGTCCTTGAAGCACCGCTAGGTGACACACCCATTTTCCCAGCAACTCAAGACGTCATGAACGCCTGGCAGTCGCGTAGTGATGATTACTCCCTGGTTCAGTGTGGCATGCTTTACAGCTTAGAATCGGGGCTCCAAAAGCGTTTTGAGCAGCACAGAGCATATGAGATGTTCCAAGAGCTGAAAATGGTTTTCCAAGCTCATGCCCGGGTCAAGAGATGTGAAGTCTCTGACAAGTTCTATAGTTGTAAGATGGAGGAAAATAGTTCTGTCAGTGAGCATATACTCACTATGTCTGGGTTGCACAACTGTTTGTCTCAGCTGGGAGTTAATCTTCTAGATGACTCGGTCATTGACAGGATCTTCCAGTCGCTCCCACCTAGCTGCAAGAGCTTTGTGATGAACTATAATATGCAAGGGATGGGGAAGTCCATTCCTGAGTTATATTCAATGCTGAAATCAGCGGAGGTGGAAATCAAAAAGGAACATCAAGTGTTGATGGTGAATAAGACCACTAGTTTCAAGAAAGGAAAGGGTAAAAAGAACTTTAAGAAGGACGACAAGGGAGTTGCCGCGCCCGGTAAATTAGTTACCGGGAAGAAGCCAAACAATGGACCCAAGCCCGAGACTCAATGCTTTTATTGCAAGGGAAATGGTCACTGGAAGTGGAACTGCCCCAAGTACTTAGCGGATAAGAAGGCTGATGACCCACAAGTGTAGGGGATCTATCATAGTCCTTTCGATAAGTAAGAGTGTCGAACCCAACGAGGAGCAGAAGGAAATGATAAGCGGTTTTCAGTAAGGTTTTCTCTGCAAGCACTGAAATTGTAGGTAACAGATAGTTTTGTGATAAGATAAATTGTAACGGGTAACAAGCAATGAAAGTAAATAAAGTGCAGCAAGGTGGCCCAATTATTTTTGTAGCAGAGGATAAGCCCGGACAATTTCTTATAATGAGAAAAGAGCTCCCGAGGACACATGGGAATTATCGTCAATCTAGTTTTCATCACACGCATATGATTCGTGTTGGGTACTTTGATAATTTGAGATGTGGGTGGACCGGTGCTTGGGTACTTCCCTTACTTGGACAAGCATCCCAGTTATGATTAACCCCTATTGCAAGCATCCACAACTACAAAAGAATTATTAAGGTAAACATAAACACAACATTAAACATATGGATCCAAATCAGCCCCTTACGAAGCAACGCATAAACTAGGGTTTAAGCTTCTGTCACTCTAGCAACCCATCATCTACTTATTACTTCCCAATGCCTTCCTATAGGCCCAAATAATGGTGAATTGTCATGTAGTCGACATTAACATAACACCACTAGAGGAAAGAAAACATACATCTCATCAAAATATCGAACGAATACCAAATTCACATGACTACTAATAGCAAGACTTCACCCATGTCCTCAGGAACAAACGTAACTACTCACAAAGCATATTCATGTTCATAATCAGAGGAGTAATAATATGCATTAAGGATTTGAACATATGATCTTCCACCAAGTAAACCAATTAGCATCAACTACAAGGAGTAATCAACACTACTAGCAACCCACAGGTACCAATTTGTGGTTTGGATACAAGAGATGAACTAGGGTTTTGAGAGGAGATGGTTCTGGTGAAGATGTTGATGGAGATTGACCCTCTCCCGATGGGAGGATCGTTGGTGATGACGATGGTGATGATTTCCTCCTCCCGGAGGGAAGTGTCCCCGACAGAACAGCTCTGCTGGAGCTCTTGATTGGTTCCGCCAAGGTTCCGCCTCGTGGCGGCGGAGTTTCGTCCCGTAAGCTTGCCCATGATTTTTTCCAGGGTAAAAGCCTTCATATAGCAGAAGATGGACACCGGAGGGCCACCAGGGGGCCCAGAAGACAGGGGCGCGCCCAGAAGGGGTGGGCGCGCCCCCCACCCTTCTGGCCAGGGTGTGGGCCCCCTGAGGTGTTTCTTCCGCTCAATAATTCTTATTAATTCCAAAAATAAGTTTCGTGGAGTTTCAGGATTTTTGGAGCAGTGCAGAATAGGTTTCCAATGTTTGCTCCTTTTCCAGCCAGAATTCCAGCTGCCGGCATTCCCTCTCTTCATGGTAAACCTTGTAAAATAAGAGAGAATAGCCATAAGTATTGAGATATAATGTGTAATAACAGCCCATAATGCAATAAATATTGATATAAAAGCATGATGCAAAATGGACGTATCAACTCCCCCTAGCTTAGACCTCGCTTGTCCTCAAGCGGAAGCCGAAATCGAAAAATATGTCCACATGTTTAGAGATAGAGGTGTCGATAAAAATAAAATACAGACATGAGGGCATCATGATCATTCTTATAATAGCAACATATATAGATTTTGTCATATGACTTCTTATGCTCAAGTAACAATCAATTCACGATGTCAAGTATGGTTCAGAAACTTCATTGGGAGCTAGCAAACTATAATCTCAGTCATTGAAGCAATTGCAATTTATCATAACATCAGAAAGAGTCGGGAATAGAGCTTTTCACCAAGTCCACATACTCAACTATCATGTAGTCTTCTACAATTGCTAACACTCACGCAATACTTGTGGTTATGGAGTTTCAGCCGGACACTGAGAAAGATATGGGCTTATTGTGTTGCCTCCCAACGTATTCACCTTTAGGTGATGTCAACAATAATATTCCATGCTAACTTACACCCAATTGGATATATATATCATGATCTTCCAAACACGAGGAGCTTGCCAAAGGATAAAATGAAAAAGGGAAAGGTGAAGATCACCTTGACTCAAGCATAAAGTAAAAACATAAAGTAAAAGATAGGCCCTTCGCAGAGGGAAGCAGAGTTTTCCATGTGCTTTTCGGGTTGGATGCATAAAATCTTAATGCAAAAGAATGTCACTTTATATTGCCACTTGTATGTGGACCTTTATTATGCAGTCTGTCGCTTTTATTGCTTCCACAACAAGATCGTATAAAGCTTATTTTCTCTGCACTAATTAGTCATACATATTTAGATAGCAATTTTTATTGACTGCAACATGACAACTTACTTGAAGGATCTTACTCAATCCATAGGAAGGTATGGTGGACTCTCATGGCAAAACTGGGTTTAAGGATACTTGGAAGCACAAGTAGTATCTCTACTTGGTGCAAGGAATTTGGCTAGCATGAGGGGGAAAGGCAAGCTCTGTTGGAGATATGCCCTAGAGGCAATCATGTATGATGATATTTCCTATGTGTTTATGAATAAAGATAGTCCTTGGACATTATCAATGATGTGTATCAGCAAGTACGTGACTTGTTTGTGGGACTATGCATTGTATGATGACTGTCCTAAAAGGTCCCTAGTCGAAAGGGCTATGTGGACGCGCAGCCGACTAGACTAGCATATGACAAGGTCGATGGCTTGGTCTCACTAGACATGGAGCATTGGATGCTAACCGGATAATATGGACTTGGAAAGGTCTAGTCGGATTTGACGTAGTCAGATCCGAGTCGAGATAAGGTCTGAGTCGGACAGACCCAACTATGAGACGCAGCGATCTGTCATCTGTGAGTCTCTAGTACAACATAGGTTCTACGTCCTAAGACCTGAGCTGACGCATGTACTCGGGATGGTGACAGACTTGCTTTGGGCCGACCAAATGCTACTCCGTGACTGGGTAGTTACAAAGGTAGGTTTCGGGTTTGTTCAGTCCCATGCTGCGAGACATGGTCGAGCAAGATGGGATTTGCCCCTCTGATTAGGAGAGATATACTCTGGGCCCCTCGTGTGATCTGACCAGGATAAGCATGGCCATGCGACAAGGATTATGAGATAATCCGGGTAGTGGTCGGGATCACTGGAACCAGAAAGAGGTCGGGCTACCACAAGGATGACAGACTCGCCTTGAGCCCGACAACATATATCGTGAGGCAAAGGGAACAGAAGTGTGACACGTTGTACAGGTTCGCCTAACTAGCTTCATAGTCTGCTTGGTGGTCGGCATGCCTTGCTAGAGGCCGCTACCAACCGTGCAGGTCGGGGGTGATCCGAACTGTGACCAAGCCGACTTGAACCTAAGGGGTCGCACGCTTAAGGGAAGGAACCTACGAGGTCGGTTCGTAGGACACTGGTCGGATGTGATCCGAACTGGACTAGGAACGTGACCGAGTAGACTTTGGGCTTTAGGGTCCATGCAAGGCCCAAGTGTTGAGCCCGCGACGGACGCCTATATAAGGTGGAGGTGCAACGCACTTATTTGGTTGATCGCTTCGGCGCTGCGACTAGGTTTGCATGTGTTGCGAATAGACACCTCCACTTGCCGCGGACTGTGTGATCGGACCTAGCAGTCCGCCGCACGGTGTTCCTCCTGCACGTGCGGATACCGTTAGAGGCGGTGCACTTGCGCCGCTTCGGCGAACTTGTACATGGGATCAGACGACCGGCTGTTCGAGGGAGATCGGACGAGGAGGAGACGATCCACACAGACGCACTGCCCCAACTCTTCTTCCGCTGCACGACACTGCGCGTCTAGTGGTAACGAACTGTGATCCATCTCCCGTAGCATGTTCCTGTTGTTCTGCGCGTAGGAAAATTTTAATTTGCAGTCGACGCACCCTACCGTAGAACCCAACAAGCTCAACATGTTGGGAAGGTCAATGACAATATACTTTAACTGAGATGTGAGAGAACATAAACCATTACGTCGTCTTCCTTGTCCAACGTCGACTCTTTTAGCAGGTCATACTTAATGAGTGCTCCCAATCATAAAAGATGTCGAAGATAATATATTTGTATGTGAAACCTCTCTTTCCTTATTACTTCATATTAATTGCAACGATGACCAAAACTACGTTTATCAACTCTCAACAACTTTTATGCCTCATACTTTCTATGTGTGAAGCCATTACTATCCATAAGATCAATATGAACTCTTTTATTCTTTCTACTTTCCCAAGATCATAACAAGATAGCAAAGCCTTTGACTCAACACTAATCTTTATTATAGATAGCTCACGGACTCGATTACATAAAGATATCACAAAGCAAAACTCAAAACTACTTGATATCAAAACTTCAATCTACTAGATCAAGATACTACTAAAAGGATCGAACTAAATAAAACGGTAAAGATAAGAGTGTGATGGTGATACGATACCGGGGCACCTCCCCCAAGCTTGGTGGTTGCCAAGGGGAGTTCCCATACCCATGTAATTATGTCTCCTTCTTCACGGTTGGTGTTATGATCTTCTTGGCAATGATGCCCCTCAGGATACGATTCTCCTCCTCGAGCTTATTGGCTTGTTGTTTGAGGTCCATAATTTCTTTGCAGAGCTTGCCCATAACGGCTAGAGATCCCTTTACCCAAGGATGCTGCATAGCTTCTTGAGAACAAGTGACACTCTTTTTCATATTTTCATAAGAAAGAAATCTAAAGTTGGAAGGGATGACCGAATTTGGAATAACCGAGCTATGTAGTTCCCCCATCATGAATTCTTCTTGGAGACGAGAGGTGACTTCTTGATCTTCCTCCATGGCATCTATCCTTTTCAAGTCGGCCTCCATCTCATCCTCCATTGATGGTCCAAAGTGATAAGCATCGCTATTTTCTCCTGGACCTGGTGTCGGGTGAGACACCTGACTCTCCCCGGCTGACTCTTGAGAAGACATCTTGCTCTTAAACTGCAACAGGAACAACTCGAAACGAAAACAGAGGATATTTGCGTGATACGGTGGTCAAAACCTTCGGGAGTTTATATAATGAATTTTTACTGACCAAAATACGTAACGTGCAAGAAAACGGAGTTCGGGCGGCACACGAGGTGGCCACGAGACAGGGGGCGCGCCCAGTAAGGGTGGGCGTGCCCTCCACCCTCATGGCAGCCTCGTGTCCTTCCCGGACTACTTTCTTCCTAAAATTCTTAAATATTCCAAAACTGGTAAAAAATGCCATTAGAATTGTTTTGGAGTCGGTTTACTTACCGTACCACATACCTATTCCTTTTCGAAGTCTGGGACATTCTGGAAAGTGTCCCTTATGTATTCCTCCGGGGTTACGGTTTCAATAATATTACTTTCAACATTGATAGGATTACCTGAGAAATAATTTTTAATTCTTTGACCGTTCACCACCCTCGGACTTGTGCCTTCGAAGTTGTTGATTTTTATGGCACCAGAACGATAGAGCTTCTCGATAACGTAAGGACCTTCCCATTCAGAGAGAAGTTTTCCTGCAAAAAAATCTTAAACGAGAGTTGAATAGTAACACATAATCACCTACATTAAACTCACGCTTTTGTATCCTTTTGTCATGCCAGCCTTTGACTTTTTCTTTGAATAGCTTGGCATTCTCATAGGCTTGGGTTCTCCATTCATCAAGTGAGCTAATATCAAACAACCTCTTCTCACCGACAAGTTTGAAGTCATAGTTGAGCTCTTTGATAGCCCAATATGCTTTATGTTCAAGTTCTAGAGGTAGATGACAAGCTTTTCCATAAACCATCTTATATGGAGATATGCCCATAGGATTTTTGTATGCAGTTCTATAGGCCCATAATGCATCATCAAGTTTTTTGGACCAATTCTTTCTAGATCTATTCACAGTCTTTTGCAAAATTAATTTGAGCTCTCTATTGCTCAACTCTACTTGACCACTAGACTGCGGATGATAAGGAGATGTGATTAGCAAGCATCTTACGGAAAGCACCATGAATAAAATGTGAACCACCATCAGTCATAAGATATCTAGGGACTCCAAACCTCGGAAAGATAACTTCTTTAAGCATTTTCATAGAAGTGTTATGATCAGCACTACTAGTTGGAATAGCTTCTACCCACTTAGTAACGTAATCAACAGCAACTAAAATATGTGTGTAACCATTAGAGGAAGGAAAAGGTCCCATATAATCAAAGCCCCAAACGTCAAATGGTTAAATAACAAGAGAATAATTCATAGGCATTTCTTGACGTCTACTAATGTTACCAATTCTTTGACATTCATCACAAGACAAGACAAACTTACGAGCATCTTTGAAGAGAGTAGGCCAATAAAAACCGGATTGCAATACCTTATGTGCAGTTCTATCTCCAGCATGGTGTCCTCCATATGATTCAGAGTGACACTTGTGTAGGATCTGTTCCTGTTCATGCTTAGGTACACAACGTCTAATAACACCATCTACTCCTTCCTTATAAAGGTGTGGGTCATCCCAGAAGTAATGTCTTAAGTCATAAAGGAACTTTTTCTTTTGCTGGTATGTGAAACTAGGTGGTATAAATTTAGCAACAATGTAATTAGCATAATCAGCATACCAAGGAGCAGTACGAGAAGCATTAACAACCGCTAATTGTTCATCAGGAAAGCTATCATCAATAGGCAGTGGGTCATCAAGAACATTCTCTAACCTAGACAAGTTGTCTGCAACGGGGTTCTCAGCTCCCTTTCTATCAATAATATGCAAATCAAATTCTTGGAGCAAGAGAACCCATCTAATGAGTCTAGGCTTAACATCTTTCTTTTCCATAAGATATTTAATAGTAGCATGATCAGTGTGAATAGTAACTTTGGAATCAACAATATAAGGTCTAAACTTATCACATGCAAACACAACTGCTAAGAATTCTTTTTCAGTAGTGGCATAATTTCTCTGGGCAGTATCAAGAGTCTTACTAGCATACTGGATAACATTCAATTTCTTATCAACTCTTTGCCCTAGAACAACACCTACAACATAATCACTAGCATCACACATAATTTCAAAAGGTAAACTCCAATCAGGTGGCTGAATAATAGGTGCAGTGATCAAAGCTTTCTTAAGTATTTCAAATGCTTCTACACAATCATCATCAAAGACACAATGAATATCTTTTTGCAATAAATTAGTCAGAGGCCTAGAGATTTTAGAGAAGTCCTTATGAACCTCCTATAAAAACCTGCATGACCAAGGAAACTCCTTATACCTTTTATGTCCTTGGGACATGGCATCTTTTCAATAGCATCAACTTTAGCTTTATCAACTTCAATACCTCTCTCGGAAATCTTATGCCCCAAGACAATGCCTTCATTAACCATAAAGTGGCACTTTTCCCAACTCAAGACAAGACTAGTGTCTTCACATCTCTGCAAAACTCGATCAAGGTTGCTCAAGCAATCATCAAAGGAGGATCCATGAACGGAGAAATCATCCATGAATACCTCACAAATCTTTTCACAAAAGTCAGAGAATATAGCCATCATGCATCTTTGAAAGGTAGAAGGTGCATTACATAAACCAAAAGGTCTATAAGAAAAAGTACCGAAAGGGCAAGTAAAATTAGTTTTTGATTGATCCTTCGCTGACACAGGTATTTGAGAGAAACCAGAATAACCATCTAGAAAGCAGAAATGTGTGTGTTTGGATAGTCTTTCTAGCATTTGATCAATAAAAGGTAAAGGGTAATGATCTTTCTTAGTAGCTTTATTTAATTTACGGAAATCAATTACCATCCTATAACCTGTAATAATTCTTTGCGGGATCAATTCATCTTTATCATTAGGAACGACAGTAATACCTCCCTTTTTGGGAACACAACGGACAGGGCTTACCCAATCACTATCAGCAACGGGATAAATTATACCTGCCTCAAGGAGCTTTAGTATCTCCTTTCTTACCACTTCTTTCATTTTGGGGTTCAGTCGTCGTTGAGGATCTCTAACTGGTTTGGCATCGTCCTCCAAATTAATTTTGTGTTGGCATAACGTGGGACTAATGCCCTTAAGATCATCCAGAGTATATCCGATAGCAGCACGGTGCTTCTTCAGAGTTTTCAATAATCTTTCTTCTTCTTGTTCTGAAAGGTTAGCACTAATAATAACAGGATATATTTTCTTTTCATCAAGATAAGCATACTTAAGATTATCAGGTAATGGTTTGATTTCAAACACGGGATCACCCTTGGGTGGAGGGGGATCCCCAAGAATTTCAATGGGAAGGTTGTGTTTCAGCATAGGTTTCTGTTTAAGGAACACTTCATCTATTTCCCTTCTTTCCTTCATAAACATATCATTTTTATGGTCAAGCAAATATTGTTCTAACGGATCAGTAGGAGGCACAACAATAGAAGGAAGACTAATAATCTCATCCTTACTGGGTGATTCTCTATCATGAGGTTGTCTACAAAACTTAGCAAAATTAAACTCATGAGACATACCCTCTAAGCCAATTTGACAGTATCCTTTTCACAATCAATCCTAGCATTAACAGTGTTCAAGAAGGGTCTACCAAAAATAGTGGGACAAAAATCATCTTGTGGGGAACCAAGAACAAGAAAATCAGCAGGATATTTGACCTTCCCACACAAGACTTCGACATCTCTAACAATCCCAACTGGTTTAATAGTGTCCTATTAGCAAGCTTGATAGTAACATCAATACCTTCCAATTCAACGGGTGCAATGTCGTGCATAATTTCTTTATATAAATCATAGGGTATTGCACTAGCACTAGCACCCATATCACATAAGCCATGATAACAATGATCTCCTATTTTAACAGAAATACAGGCATGCCTACAACAGGTCTATGTATCTTAGTATCAGGTCTAGCAATATTAGCAGTCTCACCACAGAAATAAATAACATGCCCATCTAAATCATCATCCAAGAGATCTTTAACCATAGCAATACTAGGTTCAACTTTGATTTGCACAGGAGGTGTATAAGTCCTAGTATTACTCTTACGAACAATAGTCAAAGTTTTAGCATGATCCTTTATCCTAATAGGAAAAGGAGGTTTCTCAACATAAGTAGTAGGAACAATAGGATCACTATAAGTGATAGTCTTTTCTTCAACTATAATAGGTGCAACTACTTTTACTTCAATGGGAGGATTATATTTAAACCACTTCTCCTTAGGGAGATCAACGGGAGTAGCAAAAGATTCACAGAAAGAAGCTACTATCTCAGAGTCAAGTCCATATTAAGCGCTAAATCCACGAAAAGCATCGGTGTCCATAAAAGATTTAACACAACCAAACTTAGGTGTCATACCTGACTCCTTACCATCGTCGGAACCCCAATCTTCAGAGTTGCGTTTAATTCTTTCCAATAAGTTCCATTTGAATTCAATAGTCTTCAGCATATAAGAACCAGCACAGGAAGTATCGAGCATGTTGCGATCATTGAGAGAAAGACGAGCATAAAAAAATTGAATAATCATTTCTCTGGAGAGCTCATGATTGGGGCATGAATATAACATTGACTTAAGCCTCCCCCAAGCTTGAGCGATGCTTTCTCCTTCGCGAGGCCAGAAATTATATATGCAATTACGATCACGATGAACAAGATGCATAGGATAGAACTTCTGGTGAAATTCCAACATCAATCGTTTCTAATTCCAAGATCCCGTATCATCACATAGCCTATACCATGTCAATGCATCTCCCTTCAAAGATAAAGCGAAGACCTTCCTTTTGACAACATCATCGGGAATACCTGCAAGCTTAAATGATCCACAAAATTCATCCACAAAGATAAGGTGTAAATCGGGATGCAATGTTCCATCTCCTGCAAATGGATTAGCTAGCAGTTTTTCTATCATACCCGAAGGAATCTCAAAGTAAATATTTTCAGTAGGTTCAGTAGGTTGAGGAGCAACTCTTTGCTCTGCTGGTCGGGGTGAAGATACCCCGAACAAGCCCCTCAAAGGATTAGTTTCCATAGTAACAAGTGACAGAAAATTTTAGCACACTATATAAATGTTTCCTTACCAAGTTCCAGTCACCAAATGCGCTACACTCCCCGTCAACGGCGCCAGAAAAGAGTCTTGATGACCCACAAGTGTAGGGGATCTATAGTAGTCCTTTCGATAAGTAAGAGTGTCGAACCCAACGAGGAGCAGAAGGAAATGATAAGCGGGTTTCAGTAAGGTTTTCTCTGCAAGCACTGAAATTGTAGGTAAAAAATAGTTTTGTGATAAGATAAATTGTAACGGGTAACAAGCAATGAAAGTAAATAAAGTGCAGCAAGGTGGCCCAATCCTTTTTGTAGCAAAGGATAAGCCCAGACAATTTCTTATAATGAGAAAAGAGCTCCCGAGGACACATGGGAATTATCGTCAAGCTAGTTTTCATCACACTCATATGATTCGCGTTTGGTACTTTGATAATTTGATATGTGGGTGGACCAGTGCTTGGGTACTGCCCTTACTTGGGCAAGCATCCCACTTATGATTAACCCCTATTGCAAGCATCCGCAACTACAAAAGAAGTATTAAGGTAAACCTACCACAACATTAAACATATGGATCCAAATCAGCCCCTTACGAAGCAACACATAATCTAGGGTTTAAGCTTCTGTCACTCTAGCAACCCATCATCTACTTATTACTTCCCAATGCCTTCCTCTAGGCCCAAATAATGATGAAGTGTCATGTAGTCGACGTTCACATAACACCACTAGAGGAAAGACTGTTGGGGAACCTTGCAAAAAACAAAAAAAAATTCTACGCTTTCACCAAGATCAATCTATGAGTTCATCTAGCAACAAGATAAAGGAGTGCATCTACATACCCTTGTAGATCGCGAGCGGAAGCGTTCAAGAGAACGGGGTTGAGGGAGTCATACTCGTCGTGATCCAAATCACCGGAGATCCTAGCGCCGAACGGACGGCACCTCCGCGTTCAACACACGTATGGTTGAGGAAGACGTCTCCTCCTTCTTAATCCAGCAAGGGGGAAGGAGAGGTTGACGGAGATCCAACAGCACGACGACGTGGTGGTGGATGCAGCAATGATCTCGGCAGGGCTTCGCCGAGCTTCTACGAGAGGGCGAGGTGTAGCAATGGGAGAGGTAGGCGCCAAGAGCATGGGTCCGGCTGCCCTCATCCCCCTCTTTATATAGGCACCCTAGGGGGGGGGGCTCCGGCCCTGGGAGATGGGATCTCCAAGGGGTGGCGGCGGCTAGGGGGGAGACTTGCCCCCCAAGCCAGGTGGAGGCGCCCCCACCCCTAGGGTATCCAACCCTAGGCACAGGGGGGGACCAAGGGGGGGCGCACCAGCCCACCTAGGGCTGGTTCCCCTCCCACTTCAGCCCATGGGGCCCTCTGGGATAGGTGGCCCCACCCGGTGGACCTCCGGGAACCTTCCGGTGGTCCCGGTACAATACCGGTGACCCCTGAAACTTTCCCGATGGCCGAAACCTGACTTCCTATATATAATTCTTCACCTCCGGACCATTCTGGAACTCCTCGTGACGTCCTGGATCTCATCCGGAACTCCGAACAACTTTCTGATTACTGCATACTAATATCTCTACAACCCTAGCGTCACCGAACCTTAAGTGTATAGACCCTACGGGTTCGGGAGACATGCAGACATGACCGAGACGCCTCTCCGGTCAATAACCAACAACGGGATCTGGATGCCCATGTTGGCTCCCACATGCTCCTTGATGATCTCATCGGATGAACCACCATGTCGAGGATTCAATCAACCCCGTATACAATTCCCTTTGTCAAACGGTACGTTACTTGCCCGAGACTCGATCGTCGGTATCCCAATACCTCGTTTAATCTCGTTACCGACAAGTCACTTTACTTGTACCGTAATGCATGATCCCATGACCAGACACTTGGTCGCATTGAGCTCATTATGATGATGCATTACCGAGTGGGCCCAAAGATACCTCTCCGTCATACGGAGTGACAAATCCCAGTCTTGATTCGTGCCAACCCAACAGACACTTTCGGAGACACCCGTAGTGCACCTTTATAGTTACCCAGTTACTTGTGACATTTGGCACACCCAAAGCACTCCTATGGTATCCGGGAGTTGCACAATCTCATGGTCTAAGGAAATGATACTTGATATTTGGAAAAGCTCTAGCTAAACGAACTACACGATCTTTGAGCTATGCTTAGGATTGGGTCTTGTCGATCACATCATTCTCCTAATGATGTGATCCCGTTATCAATGATATCCAATGCCCATAGTCAGGAAACCATGACTATCTGTTGATCAACGAGCTAGTGAACTAGAGGCTTACTAGGGACATGTTATAGTCTATGTATTCACACGTGTATTACGATTTCCGGATAACACAGTTATAGCATGAATAACAGACAATTATCATGAACAAAGAAACATAATAATAACCCTTTTGTTATTGCCTCTAGGGCATATTTCCAACAGTCTCCCACTTGCACTAGAGTCAATATTCTAGTTACATTGTGATGAATCGAACACCCATAGCGTTCTGGTGTTGATCACGTTTTGCCCTAGGGAGAGGTTTAGTCAACGG
This sequence comes from Triticum aestivum, assembly GCF_018294505.1. Taxonomy (NCBI): domain Eukaryota; kingdom Viridiplantae; phylum Streptophyta; class Magnoliopsida; order Poales; family Poaceae; genus Triticum; species Triticum aestivum. Next base: position 599,919,523 of record NC_057807.1, read on the forward strand.
ATCTGCTACATTCAGGTCCGTATGTACTTTACAAATATCTATGTCTCCATCTTGAACATTTTCACGCATGGAGTTGAAGCGACGCTTGATGTGCCTGGTCTTCTTGTGAAACCTGGGCTCCTTGGCAAGTGCAATAGCTCCAGTGTTGTCACAGAAGAGTGTGATCGGCCCCGACGCATTGGGTATGACTCCTAGGTCGGTGATGAACTCCTTCATCCAGATTGCTTCATGTGCTGCCTTCGAGGCTGCCATGTACTCTGCTTCACATGTAGATCCCGCCACGACGCTTTGCTTGCAACTGCACCAGCTTACTGCCCCACCATTCAATATATACACGTATCCGGTTTGTGACTTAGAGTCATCCAGATCTGTGTCGAAGCTAGCGTCGACGTAACCTTTTACGATGAGCTCTTTGTCACCTCCATAAATGAGAAACATATCCTTAGTCCTTTTCAGGTACTTTAGGATGTTCTTGACCGCTGTCCAGTGTTCCTTGCCGGGATTACTTTGGTACCTTCCTACCAAACTTACGGCAAGGTTTACATCAGGTCTGGTACACAGCATGGCATACATAATAGACCCTATGGCTGAGGCATAGGGGATGACACTCATCTCTTCTTTATCTTTTGCCGTGGTCGGGCATTGAGCCGAGCTCAATCTCACACCTTGCAATATAGGCAAGAACCCTTTCTTGGACTGATCCATATTGAACTTCTTCAATATCTTATCAAGGTATGTGCTTTGTGAAAGACCTATGTGGCGTCTCGATCTATCCCTATAGATCTTGATGCCTAATATATAAGCAGCTTCTCCAAGGTCCTTCATTGAAAAACACTTATTCAAGTAGGCCTTAATGCTATCCAACAGTTCTATATCATTTCCCATCAAAAGTATGTCATCTACATATAATATGAGAAATGCTACAGAGCTCCCACTCACTTTCTTGCAAACACAGGCTTCTCCATAAGTCTGCATAAACCCAAACGCTTTGATCATCTCATCAAAGCGAATGTTCCAACTCCGAGATGCTTGCACCAGCCCATAAATGGATCGCTGGAGCTTGCATACCTTGTTAGCATTCTCAGGGTCGACAAATCCTTCCAGCTGCATCATATACAGTTCTTCCTTAAGATGCCCGTTAAGGAATGCCGTTTTGACGTCCATTTGCCATATCTCATAATCATAGTATGCGGCAATTGCTAACATGATTCAAACGGACTTTAGCTTCGCTACGGGATAGAATGTCTCAGCGTAGTCAACCCCTTGAACTTGTCGATAATCCTTAGCGACAAGTCGAGCTTTATAGATGGTAACATTACCTTCCGCGTCCGTCTTTTTCTTAAAGATCCATTTGTTTTCTATCGCTCGCCGATCATCGGGCAAGTCTATCAAAGTCCATACTTCGTTTTCATACATGGATCCTATCTCGGATTGCATGGCTTCAAGCCATTTGTTGGAATCTGGGCCCGCCATCACTTCTTCATAGTTCGAAGGTTCACCGTTGTCTAACAACATGATTTCCAGGATAGGGTTGCCATACCACTCTGGTGTGGAACGTGTCCTCGTGGACCTACGAAGTTCAGTAGTAACTTGATCCGAAGTACCTTGATCATCATCATTAACTTCCTCTTCAGTTGGTGCTGGCACCACAGGAACATCTTCCCGAGCTGCGCTACTCACCGGTTCAAGAGGTAGTACTTCATCAAGCTCTACTTTCCTCCCACTTAATTCTTTCGAGAGAAACTCTTTCTCCAGAAAGGACCCGTTCTTGGCAACAAAGATCTTGCCCATGGATCTTAAGTAGAAGGTATACCCAATGGTTTCCTTAGGGTATCCTATGAAGACACATTTTTCCGACTTGGCTTCGAGCATCTCAGGTTGAAGTTTCTTGACATAAGCATCGCATCCCCAAACTTTTAGAAATGACAGCTTAGGTTTCTTCCCAAACCATAATTCGTACGGTGTCGTCTCAACGGATTTAGACGGTGCCCTATTTAAAGTGAATGTAGCTGTCTCTAGAGCGTATCCCCAAAATGATAGCGGTAAATCGGTAAGAGACATCATAGATCGCACCATATCCAATAAAGTGCGATTACGACGTTCAGACACACCGTTACACCGAGGTGTACCAGGCGGCGTGAGTTGTGAAATGATTCCACATTTCCTTAAGTGCGTACCAAATTCGTGACTTAAATATTCTCCTCCACGATCTGATCGTAAGAACTTTATCTTTCGGTCACGTTGATTCTCTACCTCATTTTGAAATTCTTTGAACTTTTCAAAGGTCTCAGACTTGTGTTTCATTAAGTAGACATACCCATATCTACTCAAGTCGTTAGTGAGAGTGAGAACATAACGATATCCTCTGCGAGCCTCAACGCTCATAGGACCGCACACATCAGTATGTATGATTTCCAATAAGTTGGTTGCTCGCTCCATTGTTCCGGAGAACGGAGTCTTGGTCATTTTGCCCATGAGGCATGGTTCGCATGTGTCAAATGATTCATAATCGAGAGACTCTAAAAGTCCATCAGCATGGAGCTTCTTCATGCGCTTGACACCAATGTGACCAAGGCGGCAGTGCCACAAGTATGTGGGACTAGCGTTATCAACTTTACATATTTTGCTATTCACACTATGAATATGTGTAACATCATGTTCGAGATTCATTAAGAATAAACCATTGACCATCGGGGCATGACCATAAAACATATCTCTCATATAAATAGAACAACCATTATTCTTGGATTTAAATGAGTAGCCATCTCGTATTAAACGAGATCCAGATACAATGTTCATGCTCAAAGCTGGCACTAAATAACAATTATTGAGGTTTAAAACTAATCCCGTAGGTAAATGTAGAGGTAGCGTGCCGACGGCGATCACATCGACCTTGGAACCATTCCCGATGCGCATCGTCACCTTGTCCTTCGCCAGTCTCTGCTTACTCCGTAGCTCCTGCTTTGAGTTAGAAATATGATCAACGACACCGGTATCAAATACCCAGGAGCTACTATGAGTGCTGGTAAGGTACACATCAATAACATGTATATCACATATACCTTTGGTGTTGCCGGCCTTCTTGTCCGCTAAGTACTTGGGGCAGTTCCGCTTCCAGTGACCACTTCCCTTGCAATAAAAGCACTCAGTCTCAGGCTTGGGTCCATTCTTTAACTTCTTCCCGGCAACTGGCTTACCGGGCGCGGCAACTCCCTTGCCGTCCTTCTTGAAGTTCTTCTTACCCTTGCCTTTCTTGAACTTAGTGGTTTTATTCACCATCAACACTTGATGTTCCTTTTTGATCTCTACCTCCGCTGATTTCAGCATTGAATATACCTCAGGAATGGTCGTTTCCTTCCCCTGCATATTGAAGTTCATCACAAAGCTCTTGTAGCTCAGTGGGAGCAACTGAAGGATTTTGTCAATGACCGCGTCATCTGGGAGATTAACTCCGAGCTGAGTCAAGCGGTTGTGCAACCCAGACATCTTGAGTATGTGCTCACTGACAGAACTATTTTCCTCCATCTTACAGCTGAAGAACTTGTCGGCGACTTCATATCTCTCGACCCGGGCATGAGCTTGGAAAACCATTTTCAGCTCCTCAAACATCTCATATTCTCCGTGTTGCTCAAAATGCTTTTGGAGTCCCAGTTCTAAGCTGTAAAGCATGCTGCACTGAACGAGGGAGTAATCATCAGCATGAGACTGCCAAGCGTTCATAACATCTTGGTTCTCTGGGATGGGTGCTTCACCTAGCGGTGCTTCTAGGACATAATCTTTCTTGGCAGCTATGAGGATGATCCTCATGTTCCGGACCTAGTCCGTATAGTTGCTGCCATCATCTTTCAGCTTGGTTTTCTCTAGGAACGCGTTGAAGTTGAGGGTAACGTGGGCCATTTGATCTACAAGACATATTGTAAAGAAATTATTTAATGAACTCCCACTCAGATTAGACATCCCTCTAGTCATCTAAGTGAAACATGATCCGAGTCAACTAGGCCGTGTCCGATCATCACGTGAGATAGACTAGTTGACATCGGTGAACATCTCCATGTTGATCGTATCTTCTATATGACTCATGCTCGACCTTTCGTTCCTCCGTGTTCCGAGGCCATGTCTATACATGCTAGGCTCGTTAAGTCAACCTAAGTGTATTGCGTGTGTAAATCTGGCTTACACCCGTTGTATTCGAACGTTAGGATCTATCACACCCGATCATCACGTGGTGCTTCGAAACAACGAACCTTCGCAACGGTGCACAGTTAGGGGGAACACCTTCTTGAAATTGATGCGAGGGATCATCTTATTCAAGCTACCGTCGTTCTAAGCAAATAAGATGAAAAACATGATAAACATCACATGCAATCAAATAGTGACATGATATGGCCAATATCATATAGCTCCTTTGATCTCCATCTTCGGGGCTCCATGATCATCTTCGTCACCGACATGACACCATGATCTCAATCATCATGATCTCCATCATCGTGTATCCATGAAGTTGCTCGCCAACTATTACTTCTACTACTATGGCTAACGCGTTTAGCAATAAAGTAAAGTAATTTACATGGCGTTTCTCAATGACACGCAGGTCATACAAAAAATAAAGACAACTCCTATGGCTCCTGCCGGTTGTCATACTCATCGACATGCAAGTCGTGATTCCTATTACAAGAACATGATCTCATACCTCACATATATATCATTCATCATTCATCACAACTTTTGGCCATATCACATCACAAATCATATGCTGCAAAAACAAGTTAGACGTCCTCTAATTGTTGTTGCATGTTTTACGTGGCTGCAATAGGGTTCTAGCAAGAACGTTTTCTTACATACCTAAAAGCCACAACGTGATTTGCCAACTTCTATTTACCCTTCATAAGGACACTTTTCATCGAATCCGCTCCAACTAAAGTGGGAGAGACAGACACCCGCTAGCCACCTTATGCAACTAGTGCATGTCAGTCGGTGGAACCTCTCTCACGTAAGCGTACGTGTAAGGTCGGTCCGGGCCGCTTCATCCCACAATACCGCTGAAGCAAAATAAGACTAGTAGTGGCAAGAAAGTTGACAACATCTACGCCCACAACAAATTGTGTTCTACTCGTGCAAAGAGAACTATGCATAGACCTAGCTCATGATGCCACTATTGGGGAACGTTGCAGAAAATAAAAAATTTCTACGCTTTCACCAAGATCAATCTATGAGTTAATCTAGCAACAAGAGAAAGGAGTGCATCTACATACCCTCGTAGGTCACGAGCGGAAGCGTTCAAGAGAACGGGGTTGAGGGAGTTGTAGTCGTCGTGATCCAAATCACCGGAGATCCTAGCGCCGAACGGTTGAGGAAGACGTCTCCTCCTTCTTGATCCAGCAAGGGGGAATGAGAGGTTGACGGAGATGCAGCAGCACGACGGCGTGGTGGTGGATGCAGCAGTGATCTCGGCAGGGCTTCGCCGAGCTTCTACAAGAGGGAGAGGTGTAGCAATGGGGGAGGGAGGCGCCAAGAGCATGGGTCCGGCTGCCATCCCTCCCCCCTCTTTATATAGGCCCCCTAGGGGGGGGCGCCGGCCCTGGGAGATGGGATCTCCAGGGGGGCGGCGGCCAGGGGGGAGACTTGCCCCCCAAGCCGGGTGGAGGCGCCCCCACCCCTAGGGTTTCCAACCGTAGACGCAGGGGGGGGCAAGGGGTGGTGCACCAGCCCACCTGGGGCTGGTTCCCCTCCCACTTAAGCCCAAGGGGCCCTCCGGGATAGGTGGCCCCACCCGGTGGACCCCCGGGAACCTTCCGGTGGTCCCGGTACAATACCGGTGACCCCCGAAACTTTCCCGATGGCCGAAACCTGACTTCCTATATATAATTCTTCATCTCCGGACCATTCTGGAACTCCTCGTGATATCTGGGATCTCATCCGGGACTCTGAACAACTTTCGGATTACTGCATACTAATATCTCTACAACCCTAGCGTCACCGAACCTTAAGTGTGTAGACCCTACGGGTTCGGAAGACATGCAGACATGACCGAGACGCCTCTCCGGTCAATAACCAACAGCGGGATCTGGATACCCATGTTGTCTCCCACATTCTCCTTGATGATCTCATCGGATGAACCACGATGTCGAGGATTCAATCAACCCCGTATACAATTCCCTTTGTCAAACGGTATGTTACTTGCCCGAGACTCGATCGTCGGTATCCCAATACCTCGTTTAATCTCGTTACCGGCAAGTCACTTTACTCGTACCGTAATGCATGATCCCGTGACCAGACACTTGGTCAAATTGAGCTCATTATGATGATGCATTACCGAGTGGGCCCAGAGATACCTCTCCGTCATACGGAGTGACAAATCCCAGTCTCGATTCGTGCCAACCCAACAGACACTTTCGGAGACACCCGTAGTGCACCTTTATAGTCACCCAGTTACGTTGTGACGTTTGGCACACCCAAAGCACTCCTACGGTATCCGGGAGTTGCACAATCTCATGGTCTAAGGAAATGATACTTGACATTTGGAAAAGCTCTAGTTAAACGAACTACACGATCTTTGAGCTATGCTTAGGATTGGGTCTTGTCCATCACATCATTCTCCTAATGATGTGATCCCATTATCAATGACATCCAATGCCCATAGTCAGGAAACCATGACTATCTGTTGATCAACGAACTAGTCAACTAGAGGCTTACTAGGGACATGTTATAGTCTATGTATTCACACGTGTATTACGATTTCCGGATAACACAGTTATAGCATGAATAACAGACAATTATCATGAACAAAGAAATATAATAATAACCATTTTATTATTGCCTCTAGGGCATATTTCCAACAAAGACAACATACATCTCATCAAAATATCGAACGATACCAAATTCACATGGCTAGTAATAGCAAGACTTCACCCATGTCCTCAGGAACAAACGTAACTACTCACAAAGCATATTCATGTTCATATTCAGAGGAGTAATAATATGCATTAAGGATCTGAACATATGATTTTCCACCAAGTAAACCAATTAGCATCAACTACAAGGAGTAATCAACACTACTAGCAACCCACAGGTACCAATTTGTGGTTTGGATACAAGAGATGAACTAGGGTTTTGAGAGGAGATGGTGCTAGTGAAGATGTTGATGGAGATTGACCCTCTCCTGATGGGAGGATCGTTGGTGATGACGATGGTGATGATTTCCCCCTCGCGGAGGGAAGTGTCCCTGGTAGAACAGCTCTGCCGGAGCTCTAGATTGGTTCTGCCAAGGTTCCGCCTCGTGGTGGCGGAGTTTCGTCCCGTAAGCTTGCCCATGATTTTTTCCAGGGTAAAAGCCTTCATATAGAAGAAGATGGACACCGGAGGGCCACCAGGGGGCCCAGGAGACAGGAGGGCGCGCCCAGTAGGGGTGGGCGCGCACCCCACCTTCCTGGCCAGGGTGTGGGGCCCCTGAGGTGTTTCTTCCGCTCAATAATTCTTATTAATTCCAAAAATAAGTTTCGTGGAGTTTCAGGATTTTTGGAGCAGTGCAGAATAGGTTTCCAATGTTTGCTCCTTTTCCAGCTAGAATTCCAGCTGCCGGCATTCCCCCTCTTCATGGTAAACCTTGTAAAATAAGAGAGAATAGCCATAAGTATTGAGATATAATGTGAATAACAGCCCATAATGCAATAAATATTGATATAAAAGCATGATGCAAAATGGACGTATCAACTCCCCCAAGCTTAGACCTCGCTTGTCCTCAAGCGGAAGCCGAAATCAAAAAATATGTCCACATGTTTAGAGATAGAGGTGTCGATAAAAATAAAATACGGACATGAGGGCATCATGATCATTCTTATAACAACAACATATATACATGTTATTGATGTGTACCTTACCAGCGCTTGTCGTAGCTCCTGGGTATTTGATACCGGTGCGGTTGCTAATATTTGTAACTCAAAACAGGATCTACGGAATAAGCGGAGACTGGCGAAGGATGAGGTGATGATGCGCGTCGGGAATGGTTCCAAGGTCGATGTGATCATCGTCGGCACGCTACCTCTACATTTACCTACAGGATTAGTTTTAAATCTCAATAATTGTTATTTCATACCAGCTTTGAGCGTGAACATTGTATCTGGATCTCGTTTAATGAGACATAGCTACTCATTTAAATCCGAGAATAATGGTTGTTCCATTTATATGAGAGATATGTTTTATGTTCATGCCCCGCTGGTCAATGGTTTATTTTTATTGAATCTCGAATGTGATGTTACACACATTCATAGTGTGAATACCAAAAGATGTAAGGTTGATAATGATAGTCCCACATACTTGTGGCACTGCCGCCTTGGTCACAATGGTGTCAAACACATGAAGAAACTCCATTAAGATGGGCTTTTGGAGTCTCTTGATTATGAATCATTTGACACGTGCGAATCATGCCTCATGGGCAAAATGACCAAGACTCCGTTCTCCAGAACAATGGAGCGAGCAACCAACTTGTTGGAAATAATACATACTGATGTGTGCTGTCCAATGAGCATTGAGGCTCGCGGTAGCTATCATTATGTTCTCACCCTCACTAATGAATTAAGTAGATATGGGTATATCTACTTAATGAAACACAAGTCTGAGACCTTTCAAAAGTTCAAGGAATTTTGGAGTGAGCCAGAGAATCAACGTGACAGGAAAATAAAGTTCTTACGATCAGATCGTGGAGGAGAATATTTGAGTCATGAGTTTGGTACGCACTTAAGGAAATATGGAATTGTTTCACAACTCACGCCGCCTGGAACACCTTAGCGTAATGGTGTGTTCGAGCGTCGTAATCGCACTCTACTGGATATGGTGCGATCTATGATGTCTCTTACAGATTTACCGCTATCATTTTTGGGTAATGCTTTAGAGACAGACGCATTCACTTTAAATAGGGCACCGTCTAAATCCGTTGAGACGACACCATATGAATTATGGTTTGGGAAGAAACCTAAGGTGTCGTTTCTAAAAGTTTGGGGATGCGATGCTTATGTCAAGAAACTTCAACCTGAAATGCTCGAACCCAAGTCGAAAAAATGTGTTTTCATAGGATACCCCAAGGGAACCATGGGGTACACCTTCTACCTCAGATCCGAAGGCAAGATCTTTGTTGCCAAGAACGGATCCTTTCTGGAGAAAGAGTTTCTCTCGAAAGAAGTAAGTGGGAGGAAAGTATAACTTGATGAAGTACTGCCTCTTGAACCGGAAAGTAGCGCATCTCAGGAAGATGTTTCTGTGGTGCCTACAGCGACTAGAGAAGAAGTTAATGATGATGATCATGAAACTTCCGATAAAGTTGCTACTGAACTTCGTAGGTCCACAAGGACACGTTCCACACCAGAATGGTATGGCAACCGTGTCCTAGAAATCATGTTGTTAGACAACGGTGAACCTTCGAACTATGAAGAAGCGATGGCGGGCCCGGATTCCAACAAATTGCTTGAAGCCATGAAATCCGAGATAGGATCCATGTACGAAAACAAAGTATGGATTTTGACAGACTTGCCCGATGATCAGCGAGCCATAGAAAATAAATGGATCTTTAAGAAAAAGACTGACGCGGATGGTAATGTGACCATCTATAAAGCTTGGCTTGTCATTAAGGGTTATCAACAAGTTCATGGGGTTGACTACGATGAGACCTTCTCACCCGTAGCGAAGGTGAAGTCCGTCTGAATCATGTTAGCAATTGCCGCATTCTATGATTATGAGATATGACAAATGGACGTCAAAATGGCATTCCTTAACGGTTTCCTTAAGGAAGAATTGTATATGATGCAGCCGGAAGCTTTTGTCGATCCTAAGAATGCTGACAAGGTGTGCAAACACCAGCGCTCCATCTATGGACTAGTGCAAGCATCTCGGAGTTGGAACATTTGCTTTGATGAAATGATCAAAGCGTTTTGGTTTATGTAGACTTATGGAGAAGCCTATGTTTACAAGAAAGTGAGTGGGAGCTCTGTAGCGTTTCTCATATTATATGTGGATGACATACTATTGATGAGAAATGATATAGAACTTTTGGAAATCATAAAGGCCTACTTGAATAAGTGTTTTTCAATGAAGGACCTTGGAGAAGCTGCTTACATATTAGGCATCAAGATCTATAGAGATAGATCGAGACGCCTCATCGGTCTTTCACAAAGCACATACCTTGATAAGATATTGAAGAAGTTCAATATGGATCAGTACAAGAAGGGGTTCTTGCATGTATTGCAAGGTGTAAAATTGAGCACGGTACAATGCCCGACCTTGGCAGAAGATAGAGAAAAGATTAGTGTCATCCCCTATGCCTCATCCATAGGGTCTATTATGTACGACATGCTGTGTACCAGACCTGATGTGAACCTTGCCGTAAGTTCGGTAGGGAGGTACCAAAGTAATCCTGGCATGGAACACTAGACAGTGGTCAAGAATATCCTAAAGTACCTGAAAAGGACTAAGGATATGTTTCTCGTTTATGGAGGTGACGAAGAGCTCGTCGTAAAAGGTTACGTCGATGCTAGCTTCAACACAGATCTGGATGACTCCAAGTCACATACCGGATACGTGTATATTTTGAATGGTGGGGCAGTCAGCTGGTGTAGTTGAAAGAAAAGCGTCGTGGTGGGATCTACATGTGAAGAAGAGTACATGGTAGCCTCGGAGGCAGCACATGAAGCAATATGGATGAAGGAGTTCATTACCGACCTAGGAGTTATTCGCAATGCCTTGGGCCCGATGACTCTCTTCTGTGACAACACTAGAGCTATTGCCCTTGCCAAGGAGCCCAGGTTTCACAAGAAGATCAGGCATATCAAGTGTCGATTCAACTCCATTCGTAAAAATGTTCAAGATGGAGACATTGATATTTGTAAAGTGCATACGGATCTGAATGTCACAGATCCATTGACTAAACCTCTTCCACGAGCAAAACATGATCAACACCAGAACTCTATGGGTGTTCGATTCATCACATTGTAACTAGATTATTGACTCTAGTGCAAGTGGGACACTGTTCGAAGTATTCCCTAGAGGCAATAATAAAATGGTTAGTATTATATTTCCTTGTTCATGATAATTGTCTGTTGTTCATGCTATAATTGTATTGGCCGGAAACCATAATACATGTGTGAACACATAGACCACAACACGTCCCTAGTCAGCCTCTAGTTGACTAGCTCATTGATCAATAGATGGTTATGGTTTCCTAACCATGGACATGAGATGTCATTGATAACGGGATCACATTATTAGGAGAATGATGTGATGGACAAGACCCAATTCTAAGCATAGCACAAGATCGTGTAGTTCGTTTGCTAAGAGCTTTTCTAATCAACTATCATTTCCTTAGACCATGAGATTGTGCAACTCCCGGATGCCGTAGGAATGCTTTGGGTGTACCAAACATCAGAACGTAACTGGGTGGTTATAAAGGTACACTACAGGTATCTCTGAAAGTGTCTGTTGGGTTGGCATGAATCGAGACTGGGATTTGTCACTCCGTATGACGGAGAGGTATCTCTGGGCCCACTCGGTAATGCATCATCATAATGAGCTTAATGTGACTAAGAAGTTAGTCACGGGATCATGCATTGTGGAATGAGTAAAGAGACTTGTCGGTAACGAGATTGAAGGAGGTATTGGGATACCAACAATCGAATCTCGGGCAAGTAACATACCGGTAGACAAAGGGAATTGTATACGGGATTGATTGAATCCCCGACATCGTGGTTCATCTGATGAGGTCATCGTGGAACATGTGGGAGCCAACATGGGTATCCAGATCCCGCTGTTGGTTATTGGCCGGAGAGATGTCTCGGTCATGTCTGCATGATTCCCGAACCCGTAGGGTATACACACTTAAGGTTCGGTGACGCTAGAGTTGTTATGGGAAATAATCCGTGGTTACCAAATGTTGTTCGAACTACCAGATGAGATCTCGGACGTCACGAGGAGTTCCGGAATGGTCCAAAGATAAAGATTTATATATGGGAAGTCCTTATTTGGTCGCCGGAAGTGTTCAGGGGTTTATCGGTATTGTACCGGGACCACCGAAAGGGTTCCGGGGGTCCACCAGGAGGGTCCACCTGCCCCGGAGGGCCCTATGGGCTGAATATGGAGGGGAACCAGCCCCTAGGTGTGCTGGGCGCCAAAACCCCTAGGGACCATGCGCCTAGGGTTTGGGGGAAACCCTAAAGGGGGCGCCCCCCTTGGCTTGGGGGGCAAGCCTTCCCCCTTGGCCGCCGCCCCCCTCTAGATCCATCTGGAGGGGGCCGCCCCCCTCTCCCTTGCCCCTATAAATAGAGGGGAGGTGGGAGGGCTGCCGCACCCTTCCCCTGGCGCAGCCCCCCCTCCCCAACACCTCCTCCTCCTCCGTAGTGCTTGGTGAAGCCCTGCCGGAGAACTGCAAGCTCCATCACCACGCCATCGTGCTGCCGGAGCTCTCCCTCAACATCTCCTCTCCCCTTGCTGGATCAAGAAGGAGGAGACGTCCCCGGGCTGTACGTGTGTTGAACGTGGAGGCGCCGTCCGTTTGGCACTAGATCGGATCTTCCACGATTTGAATCACCGTGAGTACGACTCCATCATCCGCGTTCTAGTAACGCTTCCGCTTTGCGATCTTCAAAGGTATGGAGATGCACATCCTCTCTCTCTCTTGTTGCTAGAATCTCCTAGATTGATCTTGGTGATACATATGAAAATTTTGAATTATTGCTACGTTCCTCAAAGGTATGAAGATGCACATCCTCTCTCTCTCTCTCTCTTGTTGCTAGAATCTCCTAGATTAATCTTGGTGATACGTAGGAAAATTTGGAATTCTTGCTACATTCCCCAGCAGCTTCTTCACCGGCCAACTCGTCGGCGGCCTCGCCGGCTGCTTCCCCAACCGCCTCGCCAGTCATCGAGTTCCCATCTCACCCTGTTACTCGGGCTCGAGCTGGCGTTCATCGCCCAAGTCTATGGTACTCCAGCGACGAGTATCTTCTCGCCGCCTCCACCACTGAGCCATCATCGATCCATGCATCCGCTTGCGCAGCCCTTCGTGATCCTCACTAGCTTGCCGTGATGCAGGAAGAGTTCGACGCTCTTTAGTGGAACCGTACCTGGACACTGGTTCCTCGGCCTTTTCGCGCCAATGTCATCAGCGGCAAGTGTGTATTTCGCCATAAGACCTGCTCGGATGGTACACTTGAGCGCTACAAGGCTTGTTGGGTGGTCCGTGGTTTTCGGCAGCGCGCTGGAGTCGACTTCACCGAGACGTTTGCCCCGGTTGTCAAACCAGGCACGATCCGCACAGTTCTCCAGCTGGCAGTTTCCCGAGGCTGGCCGGTTCATCAGATGGATGTCTCCAACGCCTTCCTTCACAGCCATCATGAGTAGCAGGTTTATGATACATCTCCGTCGTATCTACTTTTCCAAACACTTTTGCCCTTGTTTTGGACTCTAACTTGCATGATTTGAATGGAACTAACCCGGACTGACGATGTTTTGAGCAGAACTGCCATGGTGTTATTTTTGTGCAGAAATAAAAGTTCTTAGAATGACCTGAAACTCCACGAAAGTTATTTTCGGATTTAATAAAAAATACTGGCGAAAGAATCAAGGCCAAGGGTCCCACACCGTGTCCACGAGGGTGGGGGGAGCCCCCCTAGGGCGCCCCCTGCCTCGTGGGCCCCCTGGTGCTCCACCGACATCAACTCCAACTCCATATATTCATGTTCGAGGAGAAATAAATCAAAGAGAAAGAATTATCATGTTTTACGATACGGAGCCGCCGCCAAGCCCTAAACTCTCTCGAGAGGGCTGGTCTGTAGTCCGTTCGGGGCTCCGTAGAAGGGAATCCGTCGTCGTCGTCATCATCAACCATCCTCCATCACCAATTTCATGATGCTCACCGCCGTGCGTGAGTAATTCCATCATAGGCTTGCTGGACGTTGATGGGTAGGATGAGATTTACCATGTAATCGAGTTAGTTTTGTTAGGGTTTGATCCCTAGTTGTTCGCACACGAACACGTCACCGTGTACCCTCGAAGCCGAGGGTGATGCACCGCAGCTCACGTCGAAGGAGAACCGCCGGAAGCGCGGAACGCAAGACAATCCGACGGGTGCTTTTGTAGACCCAAAACCCCACATGCCCGAGAGGGACCCCGTCAGGGCGCGCGGCGGCTATGGGCTGCCCTAGGTCGGCCTGACCACCCCTAGGGCCTCAAGATTTGCCGCCCTGCAATGAAGAAGAACGAACGCAGAACGAGGAAGAAGAAGAACAAGGAAGAAGCAAAAGTAAAGGTAAAAGATGTAGATTGATTTGTTTGATTGTGTGTTGTTCAATCGGCCGTCACCTCTCATCTATTTATGAGGCGGCTGGACTTCCCGTACAAGAAAAGGACTAAAAAATCCATCCAAAACATCAAAAACCCTAACCTAACTCGGACAGGAATCTTTGGCAATTTCTTGGACCAACTCGGTCTCACCGATTGATTCATTTCGGTCCTACCAAGTCAACATTACCAACTCTCTGGTAAATTTTCGGACCAACTCGATCTCACTGATCAAATCAACTCGGTCGGTCCAAAATGACTCTGCAGCTTCTGTTTCTGACCTTGCTTTGCCTCCACAGGTTGCACACGACCTCGGATTAAGACGAGTTTTATATCAAAATATACCGTTTCGACTAGATGCACACCTTTGAAGTTGTAACTTTTTACATCCGAGGCTGTATTAATTAGGTTTCATGCCATTCTTCAATCTGGTGTCAACACGGATATCTCTGAAATTGTCATATCTTTTGCACTTGAGCTCCGTTTTGGTCCATCTTCATATTTATTTCGATCATCTTGATGAGGGCCACCAAATGGTGACATGAACTCATAATTTTAACCTCATTCCATTACAGACTAGAGTCACTCTTTGCGATCATGCCATTTTTGAGCGTCAACACATGCCCCCCTGTTTTTCAGCAAAGGTAGTATGCCGAAAAATAACTTGCACGGAGTTTGTTCTAAGCGCGATGTCAACACTCCATCGGCCATTTTGTACATGCTTTGGACGATAAGTATATATCGGCCATTTAGATTAGCAACAAAAGTGAAGCTAATCGAACATATAATGATTTGGTAATACCCTTTCATGATGTAAGAAATTATATTGCATCCATGGATTGAAATAAGCCCATTGAGGGTTCCCAATCATACCTGATGACGAATTCCATGGCATAGGCATTAATGGCATAGTTGAAGAATATGTATAATGTGTAGACCAAAGATGTTGAAACCTTCGGCTTGGTCCTTCGTAGTTTTCACTCTTTTCCTTCTTCACCTTTGCCGCACTTCTTGTAATGGAAGCTTGCACATAATTCTTATTTTGAGCACTTCCTTTGGGAACCCATGCCATGTTCCTTTCTTCAAGTTCTTGTGCACTAAGTTTTTGTAATTTCTTCTTTTGCCAATACGATAAGCCGAGCGGGCATCTCGGCTGTGATTCTGTTTTGACCAATGGCAATTCCTTTTTGGCCTTGTGCACTCTCATATTCTTTTCTTTAGATTTGGCACTTCGACTCTCAATAATTGGTTGCTTTGTCTCATTGCATATAGTAGCCAATGTCAACACTTTAATTGGCTCTTTTTCATTTGAGATCAAATCTGAAATTGCACTCTTACGACCATCTCTTTTAATGCGGTAAACCTGCTTGACCACCTCTTTCTTCTTCCTTGAGCTCTGGACCAATTCCTTAGGATTGAAACGGTCTTTGACGCGTGATTGTTCAAATGTTGATCTTCTTTGGGCTGCATAGTATTGGTGAGATGGTCTAGAATAAGATGGAGAATGTGCCCTTGTATCATACCTGTCCCATGATGAATATGTATCTATATGAGCGTAGGGAGGCGTCCACGACATTGGCATTGGCGGCCCAAAATAAGGATATGAATATGTTGCATTAAAATTATCACTTTGCCAATACTAATCCTGATATTTGCACCTTGGGGGTGATCTTGGTTTCTTTGCATGATTTGGCCGATAAGCATTCTTCTCTTCACTCTTCTTTTGATATTTTTCCAATAGTTGTGAGAAAGTGACTTTTGGCTTTTTACCTTTGTGCTTACATCGGCCTTTGTTTTCTTTGGTTGTGCTTGCACCGATCTTTGGATTTGCTTGCTGCCCCCCAGTACTTGGTATCGCCATTGTAGCTTCGATGGAATTCTCACCCTCAATATTATGGTCATTATGCTCTTCAACAACTTCTTTACTTGAAAGCTTGATCCCATCACCTGTAGTTTTTACCTTCACTTTAAATGCATCGGCTTGAAGCAGCCGATGCAATTTTTTTTGCCATCGGGACCAATCGGAATAGACTGGTCATCTCTTGGTGTTTTTAACAAACTTCAATCGCCCTTTTTCAACGGCCGATTTAACTATTTGACGGAACATGTTGCAATCCTCAAAATTATGCTTGAAAGAATCATGCAACTTACAATACATTCGTTCTTGGATAGATGGCTCAACATGGTGATCAAGAATTCTGATGTAATTATTTTTGAGCAATAAATCAAATATTTGGTCACACATGCTTGAATTGAAGGTAAACTTCTTGTTTTCTAGCCGATCTTGGTGTGAGAATGGCTTTCCAGGTAAGCAAACGAATGGTTTAGAATACCCCCATTCGGCTATGCATTGTGTTTTGCATTCTATCTTCGAGGTCTTTGGATAAGATATTATACAAGCATCAGTTTTCTCAATAGAATTTAACCTTGGCTTTAAAATTCCGAAATGAAAATAGTTAGAACACATATGTCTCAATTGAGACCAAGTGTAAGCCAAGTAAGAAACAAGCAAAGCTACCCAATTATATATGAACTTTTGATAAAGCAATGGGGAAAACTTTGGCTGCAATAATAAGTCACAATCGGTCTTTATAAATGGCACAATGTGTTGACCGATATGCTTTGCAACGATTTTATTGCTAACAAATAAATTACCCTTCTTCATTGGTCTTTCAAAATTACTTATGAGGATTTTTCTAATAGATGTATCGACAATAAAGTTCTGACAAAATCTGAAAATAGGTAAATTACTTGCTAAACATACCTCTTCAAATATGTTGGAAGAGCATGATGGTGGTGTGACTTGAACAATATCTTGTTTCGCCTTTGGATGGCTTCCCAACACCGCGTCACAATTTTCTTCTTGATTCTATGCATCATAAATTTGAAGATCTTTTTCAACCAAACTTTGTTCGGCTACTTGTTTTTGTCCTTGAAGCTCGTCAATTTCTATGGCACGAAACTCATAGGGCAGGAAGTAGGTTCCATTAACTTCAGAAAAATTAAGTATGGTTGTCTTGCTATACTTTCCATGCCCTTTCTCAATAATGTTAGCCTCTTTGGATTTAATGGATTCGGAATATATACTACTTGATTTGGATTTTTCAACCAAAGCACTTTTAGTTTCCGAATCATCATTCTTTTCACCGGTTATATCAATTGGCAAGGCTTCTTTCCTTTTAGCTAATTCCCTATCAATTCTCTCTCGGTGAAGTACTTGCACCCTATCACGCAAAGCTTTAACTCCCCTCTTAATTTCAGCCCGCTCTAGATTAGTTTGCCCCCCAATGCTTTTAGGATCTTTCGGCAATGAAGTGGTAGTGTTGACGAAATTTTGCAATTGTGTAGGGGGTGTATAATATGCTGCGGTACTAGGTGGAGGTGTATGCACTGCTGTATAACCATATGCTCTCTCACCAATACTATCAATTGATAAAGTTTCATCTTCCTGCAAAACTTTAGCCTTTATTGCAGCATAATAAGGAAATAACCCCTTTTCATATTGTTCAAGGCAAAGAGCACTAATTTTCTTGTTTTGTGCCAAGCTCTTTTTTAATGCAGCCACAACCGCTTCTGGAAGGGATTGCTCCGCAATACTTTCAGATTCTTTCAGCAATGATTCGTGAGTGTTGCTGAAATTCTTGAATTGCGTAGAGTATGCATTATATGCTACAGTTTTGATGACAGCACATGTGTTCCTGTAAAAGTTTCACTTATTCGGCTATGACCATGAAGACGCGGGGCCGAATTATGAACATCTACAATTGCATACGGTGCTGAAAAATTACTAACATGAGGTGTAGCATATGATGGTTGAGAGTAACTGGCCGAATAGCTAGTAGTAGCATGGCCAATTCTCCCATCCATCGGCAAGGTTGGATACACATATTGCAAATTAGTTGCCGACGAATAAAAAGGTTAAACTCTTTCTTGTATGCTATTGGAAAATTTAACATGAGGTGTTTCAAATTGATTAACCAAACCCATCATGTTGTTCATCGGCATGTGGATTTGTCGGGTTGCCGATGCATGAGAGTTTGGATACATATGTTGTACGTTGCTAAAATCATAAGAATTTGAAGCATGAAGATTGTTTTGCATCGGCCCTTGCGCATAATTAGATGCATGATTGATAAAACTAGGGCTGGCCGATACATTATGCTCATTAGATGATCTAGCAACAACATATACATTATTTGCATCTAGATATGTGAATTGGGTATTCATATTACCTTTGTAGATTACAAACCCTAGATGAGATCTCTTCCTAGCAAGAACATGCCGGAGATCGTTCAAAGCTTCGTCCCCAGCGGAGTCACCTAAAAGTGTGTTCGCACACGAACACGTCACCGTGTACCCTCGACGTCGGGGGTGATGCCCCGCAGCTCACGTCGAAGGAGACCCGCCGGAAGCGCGTTACACAAGACAATCCGGCGGGCGCTTTTGTAGACCCGAAACCCCACACGCCCGGGAGGGACCCCGCCAGGGCGCGCGGCGGCTATGGGCTGCCCTAGGTCGGCTTGACCGCCCCTAGGGCCTCGAGGTTCGCCGCCCTGCAATGAAGAAGAACGAACGAAGAACGAGGAAGAAGAAGAACAAGGGAGAAGGAAAAGTAAAGGTAAAAGATGCAGATTGATTTGTTCGAGTATGTGTTGTTCAATCGGCCGTCACCTCTCATCTATTTATGAGGCGGCTGGACGTCCCGTACAAGAAAAGGACTAAAAAATTCATCCAAAACGTCAAAAACCCTAACCTAACTCGGACAGGAATCTTTGGCAATTTCTCGGACCAACTCGGTCTCCCCGATTGGTTCATTTCGGTCCTACCGAGTCAACATTACCAACTCTCTGGTAAATTTTCGGACCAACTCGGTCTCACCGATCAAATCAACTCGGTCGGTCGGAAATGACTCTGCAGCTTTTGTTTCTGACCTTGTTTTGCCTCCACAGGTTGCATACGACCTCGGATTAAGACAATTTTTATATCCAAATCCACCGTTTCGACGAGACGCACAACTTTGCAATTGTAACTGTTTCCATCCGAGGCCTTCTTAATTAGGTTTCATGCCATTCTTCGATCTGGTGTCAACACGGGTATCTCTGAAATTGTCATATCTTTTGCACTTGAGCTCCGTTTTGGTCCATCTTCATATTTATTTTGATCATCTTGACGAGGGACATCAAATGGTGACATGAACTCATAATTTTAACCTCATTCCATTACAGACTCAAGTCACTCTTTGCGATCATGGCATTTTTGAGCGTCAACACTAGTATCCACTATGTTCTGAGATTGATGTTGCTATGACTTTGCTATGCTTAATGCTTGTCACTAGGGCCCGAGTGCCATTATTTCAGATCTGAACCTATTATGTTTTGTAACATTCCAAATTTTCAAGTTGGAATGTTATACATAGATCATCATTGCATATCATATTTCATTGCATTTTGCCTCAATCCTAGAAATTCTACGCAACTCAAGGACCCACGGAGAGAGTTGGGAATTTCATTATTTTCATAATTGAGTTTTCTCAAATTTTGAAAATAGGATCATTTGATTTTATTTATTTCATCTTCAATTATTTCTATAATAAAAATATGAGAGAGGAAATAAAATGACTTTCCCAAAATAAAAAATATTGAGGATTTGATAATAAAATCAAATAAGATTTTATTTTGGAGTTTATTGCTATTTTATTTGAATTTAGGAAAAATACACATTTTTCAAAATTGCATTTAGGCCCCAAATAAATGTTCATCTTGACCGGCTTGATTTTAGAAGCCGAGGAAAATTTATTTCGGGATTTTTGGAGTCCGTTTAGTATTTCTTTTATTTGTTTTTCTGTGCAAAAGTATTTAAAAAAACGAAACCGGCTTTCGGCCGTGTTCGGCCAGGACTCCGCCTGGCCGGGCCTTTATAAGGCGCCGCCCCGAGCCCACCCGAGACTCAGCCCGCCCGGCGCCGAACCCTAACCCTAGCGTCGCAGCCGCCGTCGCCGACGCCGGACTACGCCGCTCCGCCGGACGCAGCCGCTCCTCCGGGCCTCGTCGCCGCCCCGCCGACCCCGCCGGACCCCGCCGCCCCCTCGCCGGAGGTAGC